>NC_068547.1:8484848-8787878 GCF_026212275.2 Microplitis demolitor | reverse complement strand
TAGTAACTTTTTGATATATATTTTCGTAAACAATTGCCGTAAAATTATTGTTGAAAATTCAAATAAATTTATTATAACATTTTATAGAACCGAAAGATATAAATAGTAGCATAAAAACCAAAAGATAAAAACCTTTGTCTAAAATTTGAAGAAACATGTAGTTTTGTCAGAAAATTTTTGGAAGAACTAAAATTAAAAAAAAAATTAGATTTTCCAGAAAAAAATCAAAATATTCGAAATATGTTTTTTTTTAAAGAAACTTCTGAAATTATAAAACTACTCTGGAACAATAACATCATACTTATATAAATTTTACATGACTTTCAGTAAATATTATACTGTAAAAAGAGCGGTGTTAAAAATGGTTTCATTTTAACTCGGCCCGGTGTAAAAATGAAATTATACCGGTGTAGGAGGAGTAATTCACCGGTGTTAAAGTGGGGTAACCGGTGTAAAAGCAGGGTAACCGGTGTAAAAGAGGAGTAAACTGCGTTTGCTTAGAGTATTAACTTTAAAGATAACAAAACACCAAAAACGGCAGGTCTTTATGAAAATTAATAAAAAAATACCATTTATTAACAAAAATAGTAATTGAGTAAGTAAAAATATTCACAAAATAAAATATTTTAACACCCGTAAATAATATCTATACCGGCGGCGGCGTTATTTTAACACCGGTGATGGTGTTATTTTAACACCGGAGAATTTGTTTTAACACCGGTACAGAATATTTACACCGGCGGCGGCGTTATTTTTACACCGCTTTCGGTGTTGAAATTTAACACCGCTAATTTTAACACCTACACCGCTTGGACTTACCCCGGTGATTTTTTACAGTGTACATAAAGTAATAATGTATAATTCACAGCAAAAATATGCATTTTTTTCATAATTTTATTTACTAGACTTTTAGTTTTTCATTTGTAAAAATAACATTTCTAAATTTAGGCAAATGATATCTTTTACATGTCAGTCACAGAAACTATGACAAATAAATTTTTTCTGTAACTTTTACAAAACTGTTTTTCCGTGTACAAATATAAGTGACGAGACGAATAAAATGGACTAATATTTATATTATATATAAACCCTTTTTCTGATTACCCTCCCCCCCCCCTCCCTATATAATCAATTTGAAAATATTAGTTTTTGTCTACTTTTGTATATTTATACTAACATTTTCCAGAAATTCATGTTTATGAAAGTATTTTTTCTAAGTCAACAAAAAATTTACCCGTTTGAAAAATACTTACTTGCATGGTGATTGTTCCCTAATAACTTCCATATAAATTCATGATTATTCCTTTTGTCTCTCAAATAAATGTTTGTTTATTAATGTTGTTTAATAGTCGATCGATATCGGGCCGTATGGAATGATGTGTTCTACAGATTGTCTTGTCAGTCCATACAGCAACACTGAGTTGCAGTATTCAGGATCATCTAAAGCTATTTCTTAATGCTGGGCAGACTGGAGTTGGTTTACGATGTAATAAAAACGAAGTCACGGGACCATCAGAAACTACCGGTGTGTTACTGGTGTAAACTTACTGACTGGCACTTCACATAATATAATGGATTCACATGGCTATAAAATTACAGGCTTCAGCAAATTTATGATCGTAGATCCGTAATGTTAATGAACGATTTACAAAATAGTCAAAAGAATTTGACGTCAAACACGCGTCTCGAAAGGATTTTAAAGTCTCATTGTATTTCATTATCAAAAAATTTTTTCTACGCCTAAGAAAATTTGAGTTTTACTTTTATAATAAAAAATTTTTGTTGCACCAAGAAATTCTTTTTTTTCTGTGTATTTAACAATATACCAGTGAAATAAGATTATGATTTACTTAGAAACATTCAAAGACTTGATTTTCTTAGTTTCTCATTCCGAGACTCTGTTTTATCAAACAGTCTTCTGAAGTCTCTTGCTCAGAGAATCGTAGAGCGGAGTTTCTATGGGCCACCACATATATTTCCAAATAATACAACAAGTCTTTCATTCAGAGTCTCCAAGAGACTCGAATTTTTCGTCTTGGAAATTAACGATATCAAATTGGTGACAGTAATTTTTTAAATTTTCTAAAGATTTTCAGTTTTTACGACGGGAAGACGAGAAATTGGTATTCAATGTTTTAAAATTTTTTTCTTTAAATCTTTGTGAGGTGATTTATTTTATTGATCGAATTTTTTGATTTGAAACTATGTGTGATAAATATGTGATGAAAAGGGTATTTCTAAATAAAATGTGATGAAGTTCAATCGCTGGTTTCTGTATAAACTAATAAAATTTTTATGGTTTGCTTTGCCACGACCTTTCCTAATTTTTATTGGTGGGTATGTTTGGATAATAAAAAATTTTATGACTCAATTTTCTCTTCTGGGGTCTCGCTCATAACCAGTGAGACCCTCATAAAATCACTTGTAAATGATTTTGATATAAAAATTCAAATTTATCAGAAGATATTTTTTGAAATTTGCAGCAAAATTATTAATTACACTGAAAAAAATGATACCGTCGTTTGAAAATTATTTTCTTGGCTCTAGAATTTTATTGCAATACAGTAAGAAAGACACAATTTTCTTAGTTCAAGACAAAATTATCTTTGTTCACGAAAAGTTTTTTGAACCAAGAAATTTTCTTTCTTGAATTAAGAAAATTTTGGATTTTTTTCTGCATTGCAAAAAATATTTTAAGTCAAAAAGTTTTTTCTCGCCTCAAAAGATTCTTTCGTACCTCAAGAAAATTTTTGTTTTCGATTCATAACTCTAAAATTTTCTCGGAACAAGTAAATTGTTCTTGAGGCGAGTAAAAATTTTTTGCACCAAAAATTACTTTCATTCTGTGAGTGTGAAATTCGCCGCGAAAATATTCTGATAATTCTATAGTTCTACGGCGACGATACAATTTATTTTCTATACATAGAAACTGTTGAGTAGTACAGTAGCCTCTGGTTATAAGTTACATCGGACGCTCTACTCACTCTCACGTCAATTTCATTTTTTCCTGTAAGTAAGAGTATAGACAGAAATATAACTTATAACCAGAGTCTACTGTAACTTCATTCATCATTATAAGAGCGCTGTTACATAAACCTAATAAAATTATGTCTTCATAGATAAAATTTCAATGTTAGGCAGGGGACTGGTTCAGTGAACGAACACGACCAGTTGATAAATTCTATTTATATTTTAAACATGTGATTAAGGGCAAGTAAAAATTTATTTCTGTATACAAATCAGGATTTCTATGCCCATGTAAAAAAATTCGTTCCAAAAAAAAATTAAACAGATAAAACTTCCAAGTTTGAGGCAGCACAGTTTTTCACGTTCAATTTTTTTCGAATTTTAACAGTAAAAAGTTAGAACTTTACGCGGCGTAATTTTAAGCCAAATCAAAATGTTATTAAAACATAATTTCGAAGATACATTTTCACTACATTTTTCTCTTCCGGTATAAAAATTTCAAATTAAAGATTTTTTAACTCTTTCTGAACTAGTGAAGAATGTATTAAAAATGCGTTTTTAGAAATATGTTTCAAAAATGTGCTCTGATTCGAAATTTATCCACATTAAGTTTGAATCAACTGTATCTTTTATTATGAAAATCAAAAAAATCGAAAAAAATTATAATCCGTCTCGAATTTCAAAGTTCTGCATGTAAACTTTTTTTTAAATTTTTTTGAAATGTTTTTTCACACGAGTAAGAAATTTAATTTTGTAAAGAATGAATTATTAACCGATATAATCATTGTCTACAAACTTATTATTTTTTTGGTTTATCAATTCATTAAAACCCGACTTGTTCTTAAATCGCGACGAATAATAATAAAAATAGTAATATAATAATAAAACCGGATGATTGTATGAAAATTATGGTGAAATGAATTAAAATCAGTTGAATTACTTAAATTTAAGTATATATCCTATAGTACGACGTCTTTTAGCGATATTCCAATAATAAGGTAACGTCCCGTGGATTAGATTATAGTTCCCAGCGCCCTTATTAAGACTTAAATTGGAAATAAGGCGTCTTGAAAGCGTCTGTAGTAGGTGTAGACAAACACATACATAGAGACATGATGGTGGTATATCGAAGGCATTATGGCCGCCGTTCTTCGAGTTTAGAGGGTCGGGTAGCATCTCTCCGAGCCCCTGAGGCTGTGGAAGCAGTGGGACGGGGTCGAGAGCATCTATCTCCCCCACTCCATGAGTCTCCTTTTCCCCTTGACATATCTCTGGTCCTTCCCCGGTTCTTCCAAAGCATCATCCCGTCCTTTAGTCCTGTGGTTGTAACCTAAACCGAGAGAATGGAATGAAGGAGTATATATTTAACTGAAGGGGAAGCCTTTTCATCCTCTCTCTTTCTCTCTCTGTCCTTCTCTTTTCTTCTTCGTCTTGTTCTTGTTCTTGTTCTTCTTCTTTCTAAAGTTGACTACGCTCTGTTCCAGCCAGGACTGCAGCCAGACCAACTCCCATACTGACTATGGATACAACGGGAGAGTGCCCTTCAAGGAAATGCTATTGTTATTATTACTATTATTATTATTATCATTGTTATTATGATTATTATTATATATTATAGCTGAGAAAGTTTGTTCGTTATCGAAATGTTAACTTAATCCTACATGCAATTCGTCTTAACTCATAAATCAAGATTACGATCTTGTGAGGTCATCTGCATATTTACTAAATATTTTTTTTTAGTTCTAAATTTACTTTACAACCCCCGTGAAAAAAAAATATAAATATATCTAAAGTATGTATAAAAAATATATTTTTAATAGCTAATTTTTGGCCTATTTTTGTATATATTTTTAATATAATTTAAATATAATAAAAATATATTTCAAATATATAAAAAATATTTAGTTTCATTGTGTTATTTTTTTTATATATTCTCACTCACTTTTGTTCGTCTACATTTGATTACATATATATAAGCTGTGATATTGCAACTAATATAATATACCAATATATATATATATATACTTTTATTTGTGGTTTGAGTACATATAATATACCACGAAACAAATTTTAAATACATCTCGTTTCATGAGTTTGAATGAACTCGGAGATAACATTAGATTGATTAAGATTTTGATTAAAAGATAATCATATATAAAAATTTAATTAACGTAAATAAACTTATACGCATTTGGCAAACATCGAAGTTAGTGGACTGTAGAAAAAATTCGCCCCCGCAAAATCCAATCACGTTTTACATGAGTTATGTATTCAAAACCAATACATATGTCTGATGAACTAAATTGAAATCCACCATCACAGTTTGTTACAATATAATATATTGTGTACTTCGTTATTACTTTTTTTTTTTTATTCACAAACGAGATACGTAAAAAATAAAGTATGCTAATCAAAAATATTTATATTTTTACATTTGAATGTATACTTTCATTTGGATGATAAGTCACTATATAAATTTATTACGTGTCTGTCAATAAATTGAATTAATTTTAAGAGATAGACACATTTTCTGAATAAGTAAAGTAAAAGACCAAAACCCGATCAGGGAGTTAGTTTCCGATCACTCAAGTATTTGTATATCTATATTTACTTATTTTAATATATATAAATATATAAATATATGGAGTGATCGAGTACTATTTCCTTGTTGAGGACTAAGTTATTACCTTAATGGTAAACTTTTAAAATATAATGACATGGAAGGAAACGAATGGGACTTTCTCCAATGTATCAAGGTGATTATTACCATGTAACATGGTGACGCAGAATTTTTGAATGTATTATATATTTGACATCGTAAGTTGTCTGATTGTGAATCGTAGGCCTACACGGAGAAATTATTCTTGTTTGAAATGCTGTGTTCTTATAGTTACGCTGGACCACGGTGGCCATCTGTCGGGAATTGAAATAACTACACGCAAAAATTAGCATGACCATAGTAAAAGAAACAACGATTATATCATAAATTACTGTGACCACTGCAAATTTTACTATGGCCATAGTAACTTTTTCATGTGTTTATTTCAATTGCCACCAGGTGGCCAACGTGGTCCGACTTTACTATGACAACACAGCATTTCAAACAAAAACAATTTCTCCGTATAGTCATACTAGTATAGGAATGATTCCCATGCTACATTGGAATTATTACCATTTCACTGGAGCTGCTTCTAATCCAAGGTAGTACACGGAAAGAAAATTATAGGAAGTATTCCTATGTATTATGGGAATGTTTCCCATAATGGTATAGGAATACTTCCTATAATTTTCTTTCCGGGTAAAAGTAATTTTCACACTTTTCTTTGAATTAATATTTTCATGATAGTATGGGAACCATTCCTATAAATTATAGGAACTATTCCTATAATATTATAGGAATGGTTCCCATAATAGTATGGGAACGATTCCGATAATATTATAGGAATGGTTCCTGTACTATTATAGGAACCATCCTTATAATGTTATGGGAACCGTTCCTATAATAGTATAAAAAACAATCCTATAATATGATGGGAATCGTTCCCATACTATTATGGGAACCATTCTTATAGTATTGTAGGAATGGTTCCTATAATTTATAGAATCGTTCCAATACATTATGGGAATAATTTTCGTAATATTATAGGAAGTATTCCCATAAATTATAGGAACCATTCCTATAATTATAGGAAACATTCCCATAATGATATGGGTATCATTCCCATAAATATAGGAACTGCTCCCATAATTTATGGTCGTCATTCCTATACTGGTATAGGATGAAATTTCACAAAATTATAGGAACCATTCCCATAATTTTCTTTCCATGTACTCTCTAAACATGAAATAGTGAAAATAAGTGAATATTCACTAATTCCAAGTACAAATCGAACCACTAATTTCAAAAAGTGGTTCGGTTCGCACTCAGAATTAGTGAATATTCACTTGTTTCATTTATCCATGTTTAGAGACTTAGGTTATCATCAAAATTATGATTTATAATTAAAAAATTAAGATATTCAATTAATAATAAATAAATATCCAACTGACTGAAAAAATTTATATGTATAATAATTGAAAAATTTCGACGTAGAAAAGTTTTATTTATAAAATACTACAATTATTAAATTTTTTTATCGAAAATATATTTAACTTATTATTAGTTATGAGTAAAATTATTCATAATTATTAATAAGAACCTAAAAATAAAGTTATGTATGCATTAAAAAATTTTTATAAAATTAAGTTTTTATTAAAACATTATAATGTAGACATTATCGGTCGTTTTTATTTAAAATTATTGAACACATTGAATGGCACTGATATTTATTTTGTGAAAAACCATTATATTTATTACTTATTATTTAATAAGTCGATTTTTTTCATAAATCGCAATTTAATGTTATTTGTTACAATCATGGTGATGTCATAACTTTTTTATTGGCCGAATTTATTATAGCGACGCTTAATATTTAAACTGCTTTGATGCCTATGCTGCATGGGACTCAGTGTCATTCTCGCATGGTTTTGATTACTATGCTACAAAGTGATATTCACCAGTAACATGGTAAATATCACCAGAAAAATAGTAATCATTCCCATTCTACACAGTATCGATTCCCATTTCTCAAAAAACAGGACTGGTTACTTTGTAAAATCCTAATCATTACCACTCTCTTCTCTTCATGTGGATATTTTCAAGTCAACTTGCATAATTTTATTAATTTTCCAGAATTAGCAACAAAAATAATCTTAAATAATTTTTCTCAGTCTTATAGCAAGATAAGTAGGCGACCAGAAATAAACACTTGAAAGATTTACCTTCATGCGATGATAGTCGTTGATTAATTTACGATTTGCCGACGGCAAGTTATGTCAGGCGATCATGGATCCGCAAATTGCCTACTCATCGCGTAATAGCAGCGACGTGCTACGGGCAAATCGAGTGAACGCCTGTGCTCAGCACACTACACCAATGTTACATGCTTTGCATAAAGATTCTTTAACATCTTGCGCCAAAATTTAACATTTTAATGTTTAATGATAATGAATAAAATAATGTTCGATTAAATTCTTGAATTTTCAATTTAAAAAAAAACCTCAATCTCTTTACACTCACACTCGTATAGCGGATTACACATCCATGTGCTTGTTAAATATTTATCATAAAGCATTATCATTTTTATTGCGTAAATTATATGTAATATTTACATTTAATAACTTTTTAAAAAATTAATAACATGGAACACTTTTACTACTACAAAAAAAAAAAGAAATTATTTTAATAGTTAAATTCTGTTAAAAATTTTTTAAATGTTTCAGAGAAAATAAAAATTTTAAATTTCAAATTTCACATTTTAAAATATTTCTTGTAAGTATAGTCAAGCGTGATATCATACACATCGCATTGATCACTAGTGACCATTATTTTCCAGTTGGTTTTCCACCTGCAATGAGCGCAGTTTAGTCAACATTCGGAAGCTATACCATTTTATCACGGCCATTCAAACCCCATTGGCCGTGCAACGGAGATACCAGACCTATCTATAGCATACATATATTATATATATGTATATACGTATCTATAGAATATACACGTCTGTTCAGTGTTCCATGTACATACCGGGTGACTACAAAACATTCTTATGTCATTATTACGATAGCTTCATAAAATTTATAGTAATATTCTTTTTTCACGAAAAAAACAGTTCTAGAAAAATTACTGAAAAGTGGGATATTTATAGAAGTTCTTTCTGTAAATTGACTTAAGTAATATTTCCAGAACAAAACATGTTATTTTTAGATTGTGAATTCAGACTGTAATTTTGAGGCTGTGATAATTACAAAGTGGAGTTGCAGAAATCACAGAAGTATTGATGTAAATAATGCAGAGTGATTTACTCTGTAAACATGAATAAGTGAAATAATTGAATATTCACTAATTTTAAGAGCAAACCGAACGATAGAAATCTTTTTCTAAAATTTTGAAAAATATCTGATTTTTTAAAAAAATTTTTTGAAGAACTAAAAATTTAAAAAAATAGATTTTCAAGAAAAAAATCCAAAATATTCGAAATTTCTTTTTTTTTTAAATAAACTTCTAAAATTATAAAACTGCTCTGTAACGATAACATCGTATTTATGTAGATTTTGCATGAACTTTAAGTAAATATTACATAGAGTAACAATGTATAATCTCCAAAAAAAAATATCTAATTTTTCCTTAGTTTTATCTCCGATTTTTTATTTGCAAAAATAGCATTCATAAATGTATCCAACAAATATCTTTTATCCGTAAGTGCTATTAATACCATATAAACAGTATATTTTACTAATTTTTTCCGTGTATATTTTAGTACATTTACTTACAATTTAAGAAACCAATCTATAGTAGATTCAAAAAAATTTTAATTCGTAAGAAAATATTTATCGATCGTTATCGACCGGAAGTTTACGCTATTACCTCATCGTTTTGACGACACCAAGATTACTGTGTACGGATCTATAATCATTTTCTCTTATGTACAACAGTAATATTCTCTTATTATCTCATGATCTTCTGATTTTATCTACCCAAGATTGAAAATAATTATTTTACAGCAGCAATACCTATTTTGATTAAAAACACCTCAAAGAATAATATATACATAAAAAAAAAAATTATATTTTTTGCTTTAATTTAATTTTAAGTGAATCCTTTAATTGCATTCCGAAATCATCTAAAATTAATTAAAGATGTTTTAATGTACAATAAAATACCACTTTAATTAAAGAATCGCAATGAATCACAGTTTTTTTTTCAATAAAATTCACTTAAAATATTTTATTATATTAAATCATTGACAGTTATATTAATAAGTGTATTTTATTATTTAGATGATGACTATCTTAATTAACTAGACACGCATTCAACTGCGCAGTGAAATAAAATTTATCGTCACTGATTTAAAATTCAAAAATAGGTTCAATGACCTTGAATAATGAGGTCCTGATTTTTATATGGTATAATTATCAATTTATTTGATTATGTAACACATAAACTCGTACTATAATAGACAGTTCCCACTTGTAGAGACTCTTACATCAGCCATTATAGTTTGGCCGTAATGTAATGGCCCGAAAAGTGGGGGTCGACGATCAAGTATTCAAGGTCAACGTGTCGGTCTGGGCAAAGCCCGAGATGTAGTCTCGAAATATAATACAACGGCTTGGCTTGTCATTGGCGACAGTTTAAACGATATATAACACAGTTCTGTTCAGAGACACTGCGTATACTTGATGAGAACTGAGAACTGGTTGTACGCGATCCTCCACTAAAAACTACACAAGAATTCATCAATGGCCACAAACAAACTCGCTCATGATAACCAGACAGACTACAGTCTATTGCTGTATTAACAGTTACTTGGATTTAAATATATGTTTCTTTTGATATATTATATAGGGGAGACCGGGGCAAGACGGCCCACCTAAGCCGATTATTATTCTTTGTGGCTTTTAACCATTAAGTCGATTTACTCTCGACCAACTTAAACTCAATTCACCAAAATTTTGGTGAAGCTCCTGAAAAAAAAAATTTTTTTTTTTTTAATTGTAAAAAAATTTCCCGCGTTACAAATATTTATATTTTTCTCTTTAACAACTGTATTTACTTTTATATTACTCGAAATAACCTTTTTTGATATAATGCGAGTAATTTGTTCACTTCTGTAGAAAAAAATTGAGTGTTTTAATTTTTTTCCAAACGATTGTTACTGTCTCTCCTGTCATGAACTGTATTCGGAATCAAAAGAATCATGGATTCAATGTCAAAAATGTAAAGAATGGGTTCATGATTCCTGTGCAGGAGTTGACGAATGTTTTTCCGATATGTACATTTGTAAATATTTTGAGGATTGATTTATGATACACTTAAATTAAATTTAATATCCAAAAAAGTATTTTTGTTACATTTTAATAGTTTATGTTGTTAATTTTATAGATATTTTATTCATAATGTTGCATATAATAATTATAATTGTTCTGTTGGATTCTATAACAAATTATATGAATAAATTAAAAGATATTTGATAGAAAATAACATAATTGATTAATAATTATTTTTCTATTGAATAAAAAATTGATTATTGGGATTTTTAACTTTTTCAAATGCTCTATTTTACTCCAAATCCATAGAATTAACCAAAAAATGATGTTTCTATTAAATTAATCATGACTAGGTTATAATAATATGAAATACATTTTTTTTTTAGGATTTTTGAGTGATTCATTTTGCCCCTAGTTTCACGTATAGGGCAAAAAATGAGTAAATAATCTGAATTTGTGATAATCAAAAGAAAACAAGAAAAAAAAAATTGGTTAATTTTTCAGGTGGGCCTTCTTGCCCCAGGGGGCCGTCTTGCCCCGGTCTCCCCTATTATCAGGGAACCCTACATTTCTACTTTATTTTTTGTTCATTCACTGTTTTTATTTAGACGTGATTAAATATAAATATTTGATAGTGGAGTTTAAAATGGCTTTATCTTGTTTCGCATAAGAATTATTAAGCTATTCCGGTAATGGTGGAGACCGAGCTAATAATAACTCTTTAACGAATCAGTCTATTTTTGAGATTTTTTAACTTATCGCTAAAAAAATTGAAAATTTTTATCAAAACCGAGAATTTGTTGTAAAAAATTCGACGAACGTGAAAGATTTTTTTTTTTAATTAATAAACAGTAAATTTAAGTGAACTAAGCCAAAACCGAGTCAAATTTGACTTTTTTTTACTTTAATTGATGCTAAGTAGCTCAAGTTTGCCAAAGTGAAGTCAAAAATTGATGAAAAACATATTTAATTTGGACTTGCTTGTGACTAACTTTGCCGAGTTAGTATCCATTCAAGTCAAAACAATCAACTTTAAGTTGTAGTTATTTTTTTGACCAGGGATGGCTAAATGTCAGTATGCATTATAAATATTGTGATTAAATTATATATTATATATATTTTTACATACTGTTTACAATATTAGTTCCCGTTAAACAGTAGTCAGACATGTGGCTGAAAACAACAGTTCCTGTCCAGCACAGGAATGGTTACTATGCTGAACGATAATGAAACGCGTTTGTCCGGGGAGTCATTGGTATCTCCACACAGGGCCTATACCTATCTTATATAGTAACAAATCGGCTGCTGAAAGGAACCTGTATTATCTGGAAAGCGAATGGTGACTGTGAACATGATAACTAGTCATGTTTTTGACATAATGTGTAAACTAGTAATGGTTGTTATGTTGGATCGTACTCAGTCGTATGTAAAGACGACCCATTCCTATTATGACGAGAACTAGTAATGTGCTAAGATTAATTTTTACATACTTTATGATCATTCTTGTGTAGCACAGTAACCATTTCTATCTATTTTTTTCCGTGTAAAGTGCCATCCACTTTTGAAGGAACTGGGATGCGAAAGTATGGAAATCTCACCAATAAAGTGCAGTTTTCAAAAATTTTAATCACACTCTACGCCAAGAAGATTTTGAAAGCTGGGTAACTTTATCAGCATGCCAATTCGATTTTCAAGGCATCCTGCAGATCCATGTGCCTTTCAACTGACTGCGAAAATTTCCATGATTCACAAGATGATCATTACTCAACTCAGGCTCTTTAACAAGTACTAATGCGCTTTGTCTGCAAATAAAGGAATCGTGTGCAAATTTCTATCAAATAGATACTATCAACACTGCCATTACTGGTCCCTTGACACATTTGCCCATTTTTTGTTCGATTGTCCAGTGTATCGGGATCTAAGGCGATAATACTTGAAACTTTACCTAGAAGTCTTGTGTGCCTATGGACCGGCCAAATTTAGGATGTTAAATATCCAAGATATGTCTCAATGTAAAGCAAAACGTTGTTCAAACTCAAAAACGTGTAAACGATCACATTTTTAAGCTTGTCTGTTTTCAAGATTTTTTATTTTGAAAATACGTAACGCTTAATGCTCACTCGGATCGACGAATCATCGCGTGCAACAACACTGAATACATTAGTCCCTAGCGAATCTAAATGGCTTTTAATATAATTTCAATGTGGTATTTTTAAAAATAATATTTTTTTCGGTAATTAATTTAGACACCTTGTTTTCATTTTCGTAATTAAACATACTCGATTTAAATATTTTTTAATTTCACAGAAAATTAAATTCTATCTTAACAAAGTCTATATTTATTCTAATTACTTCAAACAGCAATTATAACGTTATATTATATGTATACAGAAAATATCGAGGCACGAAGGAAGGTCTATAAGCAAGTAATTAATTTTTATGGTTTTTAAACATCGACTACATTTCGTTTTTATTTACTTATACAAATTTGTCATACGTGCGGAAAAAAATCTTACGTATATAAATTTTTCCTTGCGCGTTGTAGAAATAGTATTGAATATATGCACTGTAAAAAATTTTTGGTGTGAAAATAGTCCCCGAAAATTTTGCATGGTATTGTTGATGTGAATTGACGATGTGACATTATTTTGGTGTGAAAATAGTCTCTGAGGACTTTACACCGTTTCGTTGGTGTGAAATTTATTTGATGTGAAAATGGTTCCCGTAAACTTTACATGGTGTGATTGCTCTAATTCACACAGCTGAAAATTTAACACCATGCGTCGTATAACTTTCACACCGGCGTTGTTGAAAATGTCCACACCAAATCATTTACACCACACTGCAGACTCAAAATTTTTTTGTGTATTTTTCAATACTCATATATTTATTTTATATTTTACTGCTAACATTTGAAATTACCAATCAACTAATGGACTATATTTTTTGCGACTTAGCCAAAATTAAAACGGTTGTTCCATTACAGCATGCAGTAATGGTTAGCCCAAGAAGGTAACGATATTGTAGAAAAAAAGGAGTTTTTACTCATCAGCCAACCAGACTCAGAATTTCAATCCTACTAGTGAATCTTTCCGGTATCCGTTAGACGCTCAGTAATTGAATGCGATTGCTTGATCTTCCCATAGCGGATAAAAAGGAGGCGGAGTGAAATGTTATTCGGGTCTGTGATTGTTTGATACCAGTAAAGAAAAAAAGCTATTTGGTCAAACGGAAACCGGATGCGCCGTGATGATTCTTCCATGTACATTGATGACGTGCCACGTCAGCGGGCCATTCACTCTCATACATTTCTCTTCAATTCCCACAAACTTTGCCTCTTCTTGTTCGTCGATCTTCTCTTTTCCTGCCAAATAAGCACTGCTGTCATATTTATTTGCCTCGTGCGTGCTTCTCCACACCCTCACGTCTAGTCTAGTCACGTGACACTTTCGCAAGCACATTATACAGAGATAAACTAAAAGTATATGGACTATGAATTATTGATGCAGAAGATGATTTGTAGGTTGTTGATGCGCTAGTGTAAAATATTGGGAAGTCAAAAAGTGTACAATTCAACTATTGGTTTAAAGGAGTATTGGGTAACTTTTGTTGGTAGGGAGCCTTCTTCGAAAGAAGTCCATAAGTATTTGTTGAATGTTTAGCTCATTTTATCAGGATAAAATTAATATCAAAAACTTCTATGGGGTTCAAAAAATCAAAAACTATACTCCGAGTTTCGAAATTGAATAAAGGCAATTGCTGCATACAGAGTAAATAAGGTGTTTTTTTTCAGCGGAGTGATGTGGATTTAATATCACTCCGTATTCACTCCCATCTTTGGAGTAAATTTCTCCGAAGGGATTAAATATCTCTAGATCTTACGAGTAAATGGAATTAGAGATGAATTACGTTATCTCTAGCACAGTGGAACATTTTCTTCAAGCTGAACGACTTGATTAAAACCAAACGACGTACCAGTCTATTGCATCCTTCTTCAGTTAATAGCGTCAAACTGAAGAATTATCCAAGCGTGAAGATCACCAGCAAATTTATAAAATCTTTGTCGCAGATGTAGACGGAAATGAGTGGAAGAAGTTGAAACGTCTGTACATTCGAACTCACATGAACATTCTGAAAGGTAATATTTGAGCAAACTAAACGACACAAATAGAGAACCGAAAGGTTCGAGGTACATCGTATGATAGAAAGAGACGAGAAGAGAAAGAAGATGAGCAAGTAGAGTAAAAGAAGAGGGTTTAGGGGCAAAAAGAGAAAAAAAATAGAGGAAATGGCGCGCGTTACAGAGAAATGGCTTGGAAACTGAAGACAGTGACGGGCAATGGGCTGCTCCAGCTTCTGAACCAAAAACTCAAAGCGATTGTAGAAGAAGTGTACCATACCGTCCGCCTGTTTCTTATCATTTATTTTTTCTTATTTTCCATTTATCGTGACAGCGGGCAAAGGTATCCGAAAAATAAGTGCCCATCGGAAAGTTTACCCGACGAAAAAGACTAACAGGTTTGCTTCCTCGCCTACATCTAATGTAGTTCTATTTGTATGCTATAGCTATTATCCCAATCAAAAAACTACTTCACTATTTTTTTGTGAAAAAATATTCATTGGACCGAAAAGAGAGTTTTAATAGTTGAAATTTCTGTAGCATTCAATCTCTACATTGGAATTATTGAAATTAGTGTATATTCACTTATTTGTTAGTAAATTTGACCAATTTATTTTTAGAGAGCATCGCAACTTTTAGTTTTAACTAATCCACTAAAAACGCTCTATGGCAAAGGTAGACAATTTTTCTAAATATCTATTTACTGAAAAATCGTCGAATACAGAATACACATCAGAAAAAAAGGATCTCTTGACTCAAGAAATATTTTCTTACTTCAGAAAATGTGTTCTTGCCTCAAGAACATTTTTGTTTTCAATTCAAATTGGGTCAAGTGAAAATTTTCTTGGAGCAGAAAATCTTTTTTTCTGTGTAATAGCAAAGCATTTATAAATGCACAGAAAAACAAAATGATTCAAGATAATTTTCACTTGACCCAAGAAAATTTTTACTTAACCCAAGAATTTTTTTGTATAATTAATGGGAAAAAAAATTTTCTTGAAGCGAAAAAAAATTTTTTTGACGCAAGAAATTTTTCGAGTCCTAAAGAAATTTTTGTTTTCATTTCATAGTACAAAATATTTCTTGCATCAAGAAATACTTTTTTGTGTATCTATGTAATTTTTATTTTCTGGATTCGATTAATTTTGTAAGTCATAAAATTAATATATAAAATAAAAAGATTAAAACAATACTTTAATAATAATTGATGTGATAATTTTTTTACGATAATTGAAGAATTAAATTGTACAATCAATGGCATATCGAAAGCGCAGTAAAAGTGTCGGCATCTAGCGGCACCTGTTCCAACTCTTGACTGCTTATAAAATATTAGCTATTATTTGGTAACATGGCAAAGTCTATAAATATTTTTTAAATTCACACTCACTGAATTATTAGAAGTTGTGTCTTGAATTATTTTTTTAAAATTCAATTTAAACTTTTAGTTGGAGTCATATGCAGGAAATATTGAATGGAAATGAGAAATAATATATTAGCATAGTAACGGGTGTTAAAAAAAATAAAATTTTAATTAAAATTACGGAATTTTGATTTAATTGATGTGGTAAAACTAATTAACGCAATATAACGAAAGTTTAATTTGCGGCACGTAGTTTATCAGCGCAATATCTATGAAGAAAATTTATTAATAAAAAAAGAGGGCGATGACTCAAGTCGATCAGGTTTTTAAATCCTGTATGAGCAAGTTGTGACCATGAAGTATCGAGAGTAAGAAAGAGGATGAGGAAAAGAGGCAGGACAAAGAGAAGCCGTCGAAGATGGGGGACTCGTAACGAGGCGCCACGAATGGCGATAGATTGAATTAAGATTGTACAGGCTCTTGCAAAATGAGCCAATTATGAATTAATTGTGCACCACCGGTAGCATTATTAGAGTTTTAATATCCGATTATGTCTTGCCAACACGTATCAAAAATATAACCAGATTCTCTATACTCAGATACAATGTTTACTTGTGAACAAATTATTTTATAGTCTCCTGTGTTAATTTCCGATTGGAAAAATATCATTATCGCTGCTATTAACATTTCTTTATTGAATTATATTTTATCCGACATCATTATTTCCATATTACTTCTCCAATTTTCATAATCACGTTTATTTAATTCTTACGCGAATTTTTTATTCATTTAACAGTTATTGGATAAATTTAATAAACATATATAGTAAATTTGAATAAAAGTATTAATCAAACACAAAAATCAATAATCACATAGAGAAATTTCCGTGGTTGAAAAATTTGTTTCAAAAAGATTCCAAAAAAGGTTGACACGTGGAAAAACGAAATTTTATTACACTTTTCCCTCGTTTCAAAAAAAGTTTCCATTATAAACCAATAGCCCTGTAAGAATAAAAAAAACTTTTATAAAAAGTTCAAAATTAGAAGTTTTTGAAATTTTCCTTGAGGGATCATTCTGGTTTAGGCGGTCAAAAAAAAGGCGATTTTCATTAATTTGTTTAGAAAGGAATTGTTGTAAATATTTATAAAAAGTTTATTTGGGTTGACTAAAACACTCTTAAAGGGGCATAGAAGATTATTTTTTCACTATTCTAATACTTTAAAATGGCGGATGAAGATAACTCCGTAAAAAAAAGTACTTCGCTAGCGGTGGTAATATTTCGATAATGGCTCATCTAAAATGAAAAAATAAAAATTATTTTCATTTAGTAGACGCGTAGCTCTTGTCTAAATTACGGATATTGATATTCACTGAAAAAAAAAAAAAATTCCGGACGTTTTAAAAAAATTTCAAAAAATGCGGTTTTTTCACTATTTTGGGGCAAAAAAAAAGTTAAAATCAAAATTTAAATTCGACCAGGTTAAAATGTAGTAAAATTCCATTTTAAAAACAATCAATTATATTCATGTTCCGAATGTTTTTGGAAAGAATTTTTTTTTACACGGAAAATTGAAAACAAGAATTTATTTGGGCCGAGAAATAATTTATTGGGGAGAAAAATATTTTGTGGACCGCGAAATTTCTTTTAGTCATAAGAATTTTTGTCTTCAATTAACAGTGCCTAATATATTTTGTGTTTCAAAATTTAAACCTAAAAAACATTTAAAATATTTTAAATATTTTGAAAAGTTCATGAATGCATTCATAGCAAGAAATTTTGAAAACCATGTACAAATAATATGCTCGCGATTTTTAAGTAATAAAGTTTACATCGAGAAAAAATGTGATTTATTATGAAACTAATCTCTTAGTCATTAAAATATTTTAACTTTTGTTACAAAAAAAAAAAAAATTACTGTACAAAGTAAAATATAAAGAATATTGTAAAAATCTTGACCTTGCGTGTTTCGAATATTTTTTACGAGTTCAACAACGCAATAAACGGGTCATTGTAAAAGTCAACAGGCACCCGTTCGAATAGCCATAAAAAGTAAGAGAGTAAGGGGAAAAAGGTTGTAAACTAAAAGGAAAACCGACAAGACTGACCCGACACTGGTGGCAATAGAAACACGAGGATAACAATGCAATCGAAGAAATATCGCTGGCTAGGTACGAGGAAAATCTGTACACGTGTATTCTGTAGTTTAACCTCTTCCTTGAATTTTTTTTAGCTTCCAGTGTCGGCCTAACAATACTTGACCCTTTTCCCTAAGGTTTAGAGCCTCATGTTGAAGATTGGAGACAGTTACTTTCATTTGACCTTGGTAACTTTTTTTTATTTTTGTCACTCAAAGACACTTAAATTTATGACGCAAATAGCTAATAAAAGTACCCAAGTTATTTTTCCTCACAAATTTTTCTGAAGTAGTAAATGATAGAAATTATTGTAAGAATATTAGTACATAATAGGTTCAAAAATTAAAACAGGAAAATAACATCAAAATTAAATTTTTTTTCTCTACTATTTTTATACTGCTATATACTGCTTTATATACTAGTTTAATTTTTGTAGTTATTTACTAACTGTTGGAATTTTCTATTTATTCTATTCAGTAAATATCCAAAATATGACTGCATCTTCCGGTACCGTAAAAGTTGTAGGTTTCGTTATTACGCATGCAATATGGTCGTATAATTAAACATATAGAGGAAAAAAATTATGAAGATAATAAATTATTTTTTGCAGTAAAAAACTCAGAACATAAATTAGAAGTATTTTTTTTAACATGTGGTATGATATGTTTTAAAAGTGATATAAAAAATAATTATAGATAAATTAAGGAATGCTATTTGTGGGATAGCTTTTGACTTTCCGTTAAACAAATGTTAAGGAAAGAACAAAATTATTTTCATTTTAGTTTTCGAAAATTGTTTTGTCACAAATGAGGTTTTGAAATCTGAGGATCGATTTTTGATTATTTTATAATAGTCATCGTCCTTCTGGAGACTTCACAGAAAAAACAGTTAACTTTAATCGAGAAAAATATTTTTGATTCAAGAATTTTTTTTACCGATTTGGGACATCAGAATTTTTTTGTACCAAGTTAATAACTATTTTGAAATTTGTATTTTGAATTAAATTTTTTTTTCTTAAGCCAACACATTTTTACACTTATTGGAAAATTTTTACTTGTTTGAAGAGTTTTTATTTCTTTATATAAGAGTTATTTTTTTGTAGCAATATTGCATTTTTTTGTTTAAAAAAGAAATACACGGAAAAAAAGGAACTGTAATAAATAAAGTTTGATGTATAATAATTATAATATTTTTAGCGATTAATATAAATTCAAATAGTAATATCGTGATTTCAATATTTAATAAATTATATAATTATAAATCGAATGCTTAAAATATACAGTTCATTTAGATAAAATTATCTTTTAAAACTATAAAAAAGACAAAGTAAACAATAAAAAAATTAAACTTTAAAGTTTAACAGCCAAAACTTAAATATCTATCGTTTGTAAAACAAGAAATTAAAGTCTCAAACAATAAAATTATAAAGGATACAACATAATAAATTTAGTTAGAACGTTAATTCGTAATGTCCTCTAACTAAGACACTTTACCAGGAGTTGTTTTTAAATTTTAATATTAGTCAACAGTCAAATTTAATGATGTAAATGGGAATAAATATCCCGGGTCAAAAAATTAGATCTGTTTTAAAATAAATGATAGTTTCAAATATTTTTTCTTTAGTTCAAGTTTATAAATCGTATTTATTTTATATAGGAATTTAATCTGTTTTTGCCTATACTATTCCTTATCCAAGCCAATATCAGACTTATTTTCGTATGATATTTAGTCTTTATTTAATCGGGTTTAGACTAAAAATAGACTTTTTTATAATTATTGGTTTGTGTTCAATTGTTTTTAAGGACAAAAACAGACTTTATTTACTATAATTTTTAGTCTGTTTTTAATCGCATTTAGATCTAAGAATAATAATAATCTAGATTTCTAAATTTATTTTAATTTTCTTAATATTTGAATCGCCAATGCACTTCTGTTATAAGATGTCACAAGAATTTTGATATTTTCTAATGCCAAAATATTTTTGATTTTATCCAGTAAATAAGAAAAATTTCTTGACATTTTAACAGTTATTTTATCACTTTTATTTAATGCTATAAATATTCAGTCAATGCAACTAAAAATTAAGCTGTCAAACTTTCATTAACTGCCGAAATTTTTAAACAAAAGATACTAAATAAATAGTAAACAAAACATAATCAATTCTGTAACTTAATATTTCTTTTATAAATATTGCCCATAAATAAAAATTTTATAAGTCCATAATTTAATCTACTTTTGTCCTTGCAAATTTTCAGAACTGAAATTTTTAAAGTTCAAGAATTAATCTAGATTGGTCTGCCCGTAACGCAATTGTTATTTAGAACAACAGGTCGAAAACAGCTTAAAATTATTGTAAAAGATCAAAAACAGATCAAATAGTCCAATTAGACTAAAATCGAATCGAATTTTTCAGTCCGGGTAGATCAAAAAAAAATTAAAATTTTGATAGAAGTTCAATATCAGACCAAGTAGTCCAAATACAGTCCAGTTAGACCAAAATTAGATCAAATTTTTCGACCCAGGATATTTTCACAGATATTTCTTATTAAAGCAAATATTAAATATTCCCACTAAAATCAGTGAAGATTGACTATATGAAACTGTAAATTATACCTCGTCAATTAAAAGATTGAATCGCTGAAAAAGAGATTCTATCCAAGATCTATTTAAAAATTAGAGAAATCTCCGAATGAAAGACTCTGCAACATTGTTTTGAATTTTAGACGAATCAATTACATAGAGTGGATTTATACAACTTTTGTTTTTATTATTCGAATCGTACTTTTTGTTTCAGTATTAGGAAAAATAATAAGCAAGGAATCATTAATAGTGATCTTTAATACCATGATATTATATAGGATATACTGTATTATTATAAAAAGAAATACTTGTCACTTTGTCAAGTAATAGAGAAGTATTCAGTGTCCGACTCGAAATTGTGTTCAAGCTTGGCATATAACAGTTCTAAAATACAATTCTTACTAGGGAAATCACAAGTGGCTGGGCGCTACCTAGTGGCGAGCACCGAACTACCCCAACTGCTGCCACCTAGCACCAGTGATTTTCCCCTCCTTAGTATATATTTTTTCTATCAAAAATTTTTTCTCGTAGATTGAGCAACTTTAGTTTCTTTGGTTGAAGCAAACGAAAATTCTTGTGTTAAAAGAATACTATTCACCTCGTAAAATTTTATTTTCTTTAAACAAAAAAATGCGATTGCTACATAAAATTAATGCATGTCTATAGTTTATAAAAATCTTTTCAAGTTCGTTGAGAGCGAAAAATTTGAGGGGTCAGAGTTAGTTGATTGATACATTTTTATTGTTTTTTCTGCTGAAAGGTCATTAGGGGCCAAAGTATGGCGAATCGGCTTTCAGCGAGTGTTCTCAAGATATTTAGAGGATAACCAAATAAAATTGTAGATAAATAGCAACTCCCAACTCGCACAAATAAATAGATATTTTTCTTAAAAGCGAAAAGGCCTATAAATATTTTTCGACAAAGAGTTTTTCGAATTTAGATATTACATTCATTTATTCACATGAAATAAGTTGTTGAGCTAACTCATAAAACTTTAAAAAATTCCTATGCTTTTCTAGTATATGCATGTCGAAAAGGCACATATTTGTATGCCTTTTTAGTAGTCGAAGTACAAAATAACAATGAAAATAGTTTTAAAAATTTATAGAATTGTTCGATACCATTCCGTCAGCATGATTTCGTACACGAATAAATTTTTTTTTTTAGACCAATAAAAAAATACATTCAACTCAAATGAAATATTCATTAGAATAAGCAACAATAAGCAGCATATTTATGAATATATAAATAATATAATATGAGATGAATAAATTATTAGTATATATTCGTAAGAATAAATACTTGTGAAATCTTTATCAATACTTTTTGAAAGTTTACCCCATGCCCTTATACTTTCATACATAATCTACAGAAGCTCTGAGTACCCCGATAAAAGACAGTAATCCATGTAAGACTTTTTCAGAACCCTCGTGGTAAAGTTTTACTCCCATAGTATAGCCATTTCGTGCGGAATGCTCAGCTCGTTTTCAGACCGTGTGCTATCATTGGGAGCAAGTGAGCGCAGTAGCTATACCTCGCAGTGTATAGGCTCGCAAGTAAGGAAGACAGTGCTAGAGAAAGGGGCTGTTTAGGTGCATTATTTATGAAACACGTAGCTAAGCAGAGCTCTGAGATTTCAGCTGTGCCAACACAGAAGAACGTTTATCGGCGAGATAGGATAGGTGGTTGCCGACGGCACGCGTCGACTAGAAATTTCTCTCTCGCGTGCTGTGGAAACTTGCTGCAACACAAGAGCTTTTAACACATGCCATACTCTCCTTCTTGTCTTGTTGTTTGGAATTTCATAGTACAAAGATATTTTACGACCCACTAATACACTCGTTGTTATGTTCAACGAAGATACTCAATAGTTCTAGATAAAGTTACAATGGTTATAACGAACGAGCTTACGTAGCATATATAATGAATAGTATAATCATTTGTTCATAAATTTTGTAAAGTATTTGTTGATACTAGGCTGTTATACTTCCAAGTCGAAAAATTAGATCTGATTTTAGTCTAACTAGACTGTATTTGGACTAATTGGTCAGTTTTTGAACTAGTTGACCTGACTTTCAAATTTTATAAAACTCTAAAGCTGTTTTTGAACCAATCATCAAAAACAGGATGCTTGGAAAATTATTTTGCAAATTAAAAGTGACAGGACTCTGATATGTATACGAGGTCTTATAGGTAATTTTGGATTGAGTATTAAAGCCAGGCAATAGAGTTTTCAATGCAATTTGTCGTGATGCAGCTTAACACTATAAACGTTATTGATTCAACAGCAATGGCCTATTTCGCTCGAGACTACGAGCTATTCTACACTAAAAGCCGCATCCTTTTTTGCTATCTTAAGATAAATGTTTGCGTTGGCTTCTTCTTGCGCACTAGAAAAATTTTATAGCTTCCATGGCGCGTGGACGTTTCTCCTCAGGCGTTACGTTTGCTTATCTCATCTAGTCCGTAAAAATAAGATCTACTTTTTATTTGATCTTCAAATTGGTCCATTATAGACCCAGAAGAATAATTCAAGCCTAGAGGGATGTTGGGCAAAAAATTATAGCTTTAAAAAATGATCAGATAGTGATCAGGAAAACATTTAAATCATAAAGTACTTTTTTTGTTGAAGAATGTAGATAAGTATACTCGTTAGGGTAAAAAGACTTGTAATTTTAGGTGTAAAAATCGGCAGTCATTTTTATTGAAAGTATTAAAAATAAGAAAAAAAGTTAATGGTAATTTATTTGCATATTCTTAAATCAGGAAACAGATATTATAAAAACTGTCTGCTGGTTACAATTAGGCCACATGAGTGTAAAAATTACCCAAGTCATCGGTATATTTGCATCGTTAGCTTCACTATAATTTAACAGTAGTTATAAGTGGTAACTTTTTACTCGAGACTTGTGATGCATTTCATGATATTTTTTATTTTAAAATATGTAATTTATATTATACGGTATAGTATAGTTTTCGCACGGAAAAAAAGTTCTGTGAAAGTTATAGAAAAGTCAGTGAAATTCACAGGTTTCTCTGTAAATTGACTTATGTAATATTTAGAGAACTAAACATGTTATATTTTCAGATTGTGAATTTTGTTAACCCCAGGTCTGTAATTTTGAGACTATTATAATTACAAAGTGAAATTGCAGAAGTCACAGAAGTATTATTTGATGTAAATAATGCAGAGTGACTTATGTGAATATAACATCTAACCAGGGAATAATTAATGCAGAGCCAATTTTTTTTTTAATATTTAAATTTGTAAAGTAATTGTTGAAAACTTAAATGGATATATTATAACATTTTATAAGACCAAAAGATGAAAATTCTTTTTTAAAATCCCGAAAAATATCTATTATTTTTAAAAAATTTTTTGAAGAACTAAAAGTTAAAAAAAAAAAGAATTCAAGAAAAAAACCAAAATATCCCAAATTTTTTTTTTTAAACAAACTTCTAAAATTTTAAAACTACTCTGTAACGATAATATCATACCTATGTAGATTTTACATGAACTATCAGTAAATATTACATAAAGTAATAATGTATAATCTCTAAAAGAAGTATGTAATTTTTCCACAATTTTATCTGCTAGTGTTACATGTTTTTGTAAAAATAACATTCATAAATTTATACAAACAACATCTTTTATCTGTAAGTGTTACTGATAATATAATCAGTAAATTTTACAGATTTTTTTTGGTAATTTTTACAAAACTGTCTTTCCCATGCGTACACGGAGAAATTATTTTTGTTCAAATGATATGGTGTTATAGTGAACCCGGGCCAGGATGGCGACCTGTCTGCAATTCAAATAAACACATATAGAAATTACTATGACCATAGTAAACATTCCAACGGTGACAGTGATTTGTAATATCATCTTTGTCAATTTTGCTATAACCATACTAATTTTCGTATGTGTTTATTTCAATTTCTGACAGGTGGCCAATATTGACTTGTATTACTATGACACCACAGCATTCCAAACAAGAATAATTTTTCCGTGTATTTGAAATTTCTTTAGTGGTCTTCCTATTGTTTTTTGAAAACGTAATAACTGTACAACACACTGTTAGATCAATAATTCAGTATAGGCACGTCATGTGCACGATACTCGGGTTAAGTATATAGACGTTGTTATTTGCATCGGATAGTATGTGCATTGGTAAAAGAGTATATCGATAGATAACAAACGACCGTGGTTGCACATCGAAACACTCAAGTCGAAAACACATGCATGACAAGGTTTCGCGCGCTCATGGTTCACAATACATATATGCTAGTGTGCGAACCTCAGCCACAGTTTATGAGCAACATTATCCAAACATTACCTGGTCGGAGTTTCACCCCCCGTTGGGTTCGTCTCTTCTCTTACTCCTTTCTCTCTTCAACTACAACAACAACAACAGCTTTCCAAAGCTGCTTTCGGAAAACCTGCCCTCGAATGCTCTGGAATAGCGCTGCTTGTTTACCAAACCGCAACGTACTAAATGATTAATCACCATGTGCACCCGGAATTGTCGTACTTGCTATTGGCTGGGTTAATTAATCAGATATCCAATGAAATTAGCAACGGCACCACAGCACGTCGATCAACTACAGCTGGGCAATCAATCTTTTGATATTTGCATTTTGTAACATGCTATAGTGTGATTTATAACTTTACTCTATACAAATATATGCATATATTTTACTATAATTATCATATATACATTATCAAGGATAGCATGATATAAAATAAAAAAATATTATAATTTTATGCTTTAATATTAATAAAGATGTTGAATGGTAACAAAAACTTTAATGTAGATAATAAACTAGAATATTAATTAATATTATCATAATGACTTGTTTCATTGCCAAATGTTTATAAAACGACCGAAAATGGGCTGTAGAATCCGTTAATTTTTTTTCACGTTATTTATAATCTTAGTGAATTTTAGATGCAATATCAATGAGTTAATTAAGTTATTTATATAGGGGATGGGAAGGGGGGGGGGAATGGAGTATGCCCAAAATTTTATAAAAAATTTTAATATAATGTTTTTTAAACATTCCAAAATTTGTATTGTAAATATAATTAAGCATTATTTCGAATTTTTTTTGTTAAACTTTTTCAAAAATCGAGTGTCAGTCAAAAAATATTAATGACTTATTTTATATTAAAAACTAGTAAAAAATTTTATTTTCTTCCATTGTATCTAATAATTATGTGAAATGTAATTTTTCATTCGGTAAATTATTTATAAGTAAATTTAATTAAATCAAAGTTATTTAATGTCTAGAACTTATTCTTGTCACCTTTTTTAGAGGGTCCCCATTTTGCGCTCAAAAAATGAAATATTTTTTTTTTTTAACGACGGCTGAAAATCTTTCCTATTCACTTTGAATATCATTAAAAAAAATCGGTCTATTGGTTGACCCTGCGGGCCAGCCCCAAAATTTCCCTCATTTTTCGAGCTCCTTGAGCTCGAAAACATTGTCGCGAATACATTTTCGAGCTCGAAAATACTGTTGTATGCTATTGTTTTAGGAAAAAACCGTTTTTTAGCATTTCTTTCTCCCACGATATCTTACGAACGAATTATCCGATTGAGATAATTGAGGCAGCAATCGACGCGTTTTATCGAATTCTTGTTCTGATTAGATTTTGGAATTGATCGATCGAGCTATTTCTGAAATATTTGAAAAAAAATTTTTTTTTTTTGTTTTTCATCCATATCTTAGAGACTATTTGATCGATCGATTTGAAACTTTCAGAAAAGTTGACGGCTAACAAACTCTTTTGATTGCCACCTCAAACACGTTAATCGGTCAGTTCATGAAAAAGATATTAAAAGTTTACTTCGGCACACAGACACACACACACACACGCGCGCGCGCGCGCGCGCGCACACACAGACATGCGGACATCCTTCTGAAAATAGTCAGAATAGCTTTCTAGGACCTCAAAACGTCGACATCTGATGGAAACTCGATTTTCGAAAATCGGGGTGAAACCAATAACTTCCCGAATTTTTGAAATTGAATAATTTTCTTAGCGGGAAGTTAAAAAGATTTGACGTATTTGTGTCTCCGAAAACTTATTTTTTCCTTAAGTAACCCGTTTTGCAACCTCTCTCCACCCCTATTTAATTATCATTTTTCAAATTACTTCCCGAGCTTATAAATTTCATTATCATAGTAATTAACTTATGAATCAAAGCTGTGAGGGTGAGATGACTATTGAATATACAATTTGCATAATTTGAACTGCTGATGATTATAAATTAAATCAGGCTTTTTGCTTCTGTCTGCAAATACAAATTATCTTTGTTTTAAATGCTACAGTGTCACAGTAACGTTGGACTAAATTGGTCACATGACGCAAATTGTAGCGTACATATTCAAAAATTAATATATGACATTAGTAATTTTTGAACACGTATGTTTCTATTTGCGTTAGAGAGCTATAGTCCATTAAACTGAAAATTCACTCTAAAATTAAGTGTATTATTTTAACACATTAAAAGTGTTCTATATTTGAGGCCATAAGCAAACTATAGTTTTTTGCAGTTACCTCAGTTACTACAGTTTAAATTCCTAATTTTTCATTTGTTAATCATTATTTATTATTCACTTTAAAGTAAAAGATTTAAGTCAGTTTCCATGCCAAAAAAGATTTTTTAAAAAGGAATCGTACATTCTTTAAAGTAACACATCAAAAAATTATTAAAAGTTAATTAAGTTTCGAAATTATAAAAATTTTGAATATTTTCCAGTTAATTATTGAAACACATCTGTAATTTGACACTGAATTTTTTTTTTACTGTAAATTGATATGAAAAAAAATCAAAATGATTTCATTCCATGTTTTTGCTAAAACAAAATTTTTCAAAGTAGTAAAGAAAAAATTCAAAATAATGCTTAATTACACAGTAAAAAAAATTGGGTAAATCTAGGCGGTGTAGGTGTTAAAATTGTCTGTGTTAAATTTCAACACCGAAAGCGGTGTTAAAATAACATCATCGTCGGTGTAAATATTTTTTACCGGTGTTAACAAAATTGTCTGGTGTTCAAATATTTAAGGGGCCCATTTTGCCCCCCCCCCTTTCTCTAATGCATTCTTTTTCTAATTCCTAAACGTGAATTTTTTTTTTTTACAAATTTTTTTATAAGATTTTGGTAGTATCCCATTTATTCCCCCCTCCCCCCGTTCCTGCCCGTTTTGACTCTTCCTCCCCTTTTCAAAAATGGTATAATCTAAAGTATTATAAGTTGATATAAAATATTAAACTCAATAATTACAAAACAATTCATAAAACTATTATCAAAATAACCATTTGGAATATTGTATTATTTATAAACTAGTTCACGACAAGATATTCTCTCATAAAAAGAAAAAATGAATCCCCCAATGATAAAAGCCATAATACTATAGTCGTAGTGACGTGTTTGGGAGACGCTCGGTACATAGGATAGCTCTAGTATAGTTTTAGAGGTAGTTTCGCTGAGGTGAGATTGGGCATGTGGGGGAATGCTACAGAGGAAGTTGGCGCAATTCGATGCTCGAAAAGGATAGGAAATGAGTAGAGATGAGAGGAGTGGTTACCGCAGTGGCCTATGAGCGTGACAGAGATAGTTGAGGGTATGAGAATTAGGGAAAGAAAGAGAACGCAAAGATGAGAGTATGGAGGGCACTAGCAAGGGTAGTTGAAGCGCATGAGCACCACTTTTATTGATTCCGTAACTGCCGCCATGACTGCTCGGCTCCGGGTTGGGTGGAGTGCGCGCGGACCGGGACATTTTGGATAAGGGGGTGAGAGGCTGATGGGGTGGAAACTCTACGGAGATAAAAAGGAATGAGGGTCGGCGCGAGCTACAGTCCGTCTGGCTGCTAGAAAAGCGAGCAAAAGAGATAGAATAGCTATTGCTCTCTCGTTTTCTTTTTTTTTTTTATTTTTTAAACTTTATTTTACTTTTTTCCTCATTTTTTTTATTCTTGCTTTTGTATAAAAGACTTTTGCCCTTTCTTGCTCGGAGGAAGTTGATGAAAAAGGAAAGAAACTTTTTTAGCTGACTAATTTCTTATTGCAGATAAAAAAATATCATTTCAAATGTTGCTGAAAAAATAAATATGCATATAAATATATTTTAGATGAACAAGTCGTATTTCTGTGTCTTAAAAGTTTACATTTCATTGTTGATTAACATAAAAGCAATATTGAGATCGGAATATTTCTGATTTTATTATGTAGGGATGGCAGGACACAATGGGTTATGAGGGGAAACCCTCAAAATTTTATAAAAAAAGTTTGTTTTTAAAAATATTTTTTTAACATGCCAAAGTAACTTTTGTAGAGAAGAGTGGGCAAGAAGGCCCCCTCCGAAAATTTGGTCAAAATACTATTTTTTTGTTTTCCTTTTAATTACCCTCAATTCGATATATTTGTGCATTTTTAGCCTTACACATTATACTTGGGGCAAAATGGATCAGCCGAAAATTCTGAAAAAAAAGTTTTTTCGTATTTTTATCGTCAAATTATGAAAAATTTAATATACTTATTTATTTTTCGGCTGACCCTCTATGCCTGGGGCAAGTTCGGCCACTAAAAATATTTAAAAATAATAATTTTTTTTTAATTGATAAATTTTTCAATTCAATTAATGTTTACAGTGTTCGCAAATATTTTTATAGGAATAATATTGATCTACACCTGCACAAGAATCATGAGATTATTTCTTACAATTTCTACATTGAATCCATGATCCTTTAGTTTCCGAGTACAGTCCATTGCAATAAAGACAGTTAAAATCATCAGTTTTAACGTTTCAACATTTTTTTTTCTTCAACTCGTTTGTGTTTTACACTTTATTTTATTTTTGCAAAGTCCAGGTGTCTTCTCCTTTACTTTGGCGGAAATTTTAAATTTGAATTCATTAGTATTGCAATATTTGTGAAAAAATCATTACAATTCATTTTTTTTTCAGTAAGAGTGGGGGAACGATTTGTTACACCTTAAGTTTTTTTTTTTAGTAATATAACAGTAAATATAGTTGTCAAGACAAAAAAAATACATTCTTAACCTTGAAGTAATTTTACAAACCCAAAAAAAAAAAAAAATAAAATTTCTTATCATTTTTTTAAGGGGGGTCGTCTTATCCCAGCCTCACCCTCTTCTATACACTTAAAATGAATAAGTCATATTTCTATGTCGTAATAATTTTCAATTTATTTTTACATATATATTCAAAATAAAATATTTTTGACACCACTTTGGATGAAAAGTGCGAAAAATTGAATTATTAATTTTTAATATAGTTGTGATAATAATGTTTACACTGACTTTAGATAAACTGATAATACTTCGGTTTCGAGGGCCGTCATCTTTTGGTTGTATAGGTACAAAGATATAACGATATACGTTGAGATTATTAAGCCTGTTGATTTATAGGCATTTCGCGAGTTTGCTCGTTATCTCCTGGGTATATCCTCCCTAGTATTTAGCTGAGTTTCAGATATACACAAAACCCATAGGGGTGAGTACTGGTCGCAGTCCCGCTTCAACCCTCTCATGACCACAGTGAGCTCAGAGCTCAGAGGTCGACGTTCAACGGTTTGCCGTTTTCTATCTCCTGCCCAACCCCTTTATCGTTTTCTCTCTCACTCCTATTGTTATTATTATTATTATTATCTATTTCCCTTTCTCTCGGTTCTCTATTGCAACCTCTTCTTTTTTTTTGTCATCCGCCCACGCCTCACCCTACCCTGCCATCTATCTCGTCCACGCTTTCACTCTTTTTTCTTCCTCTCGCTTACTCTTTCGTGCACCCTCTCGACTGCTTTATTGTCTGGAGCTGCTTCATCGAGGGTGCATCCCATTCCCAGCTTTAATTGAGACATAAATAAGGTTTGTTTGGCTTTGCTGTCCTACCGAACCGTCGTTGGGAATTGGGATTGAACCTTTGCCGATACAACTCGTTCTGCATAATAGCGCGAGTAAATTTTATCTTGTGTGGATTAGAAAAAATAAATGTTCGATATAGTTACTGATATTGCGTAAACCTATAGAGTGATTTTTTAAAAATAACTGTAACTTTTGTCATTAAAACTATTGTTTATTTTTTATTTTTACATTCAGCTCTGAAATTTATTTTTAAAAAATAATTCCAATTGAAAATTAGTCTTCTATTATTTGGTATTGGCTTTTCTTGATATTTGAAACATGCTAATGCGCTTTCGTAATAAGATGTCACAAGAATTTTGATGGTTTCTAATCCCAAAATATTTTTCGATTTTATCCAGCAGTTAAAAAAAATTTCTTGACATTTTAAGAGTAATTTTATAACTTATATTCAATATTATAAATATTCAGTCAAGACAACTAAAAAATAAATATGTCAAACTATTATTAACTGCCAACATTTTTAAATAAAAAGACACTGAGTAAATTGTAATCAAAACAACCAAGTGTGCCAGTAATCAAAATAGTCCATGAATGAAAATATTACAAGTCCATGATTTGATCTAGTTTTGTCCTTGCAAACTTTCAGAACTAAAATTTTTCAAAGTTCAAGAACCAATCTAGTTCTGTCTGCCCATAACGCAATTGTTTTTTCAAAACAGATCAAAAACAGCTTAAAATTTTTACAAACTCATAGAGGTTAGTACGACGGACTAGCTTTGGTTAAAGCCTGTAAAGATAACACTGGATCAAGCGTGGGGACCACGGTTGGTCCACGCTTGATTGCCCATTAATGGCCCATATATCGACGAAACAAATTAATTTAACTAAAAAAAATTTTGTTATTATTAACCTAGTAGAGTTTTTGATCATTAATGTTTAAATTATTTAAGTGGGGTAAATGATGTTGGATCCAAGCTGGTTCTACCAATTTTGGACCAAAGATAAGTAACCATAGGTATAGCCAAACCTGGGTTATATAAATTTATATTATTATTATTGTTATTTATATTTGTAAAAAGTTCCATTTTTGATCTGAAGACGATTACAGACTAAAAATTATAGTAAAAAAAAAAACTCTGTTACTATCCTAAAATCGAATGAACACAGGCTAATAATTATAACAAAAAAGTCTGTTTTTAAGGTAGTTTGGCATCCACAGCTCTCAAACTTGACCCCCCACTTTTTTTATTTTTATTTGAAAAATTATACTTAAATATTCTTGAGACAAAAAAAATCAGAATTTTTTACCACGTCGTTTAAGAGATATAATTAATTAAAATCATGTAATTATACACGGGCTCTTATGGTTTTCCTTACTTAATTTTACCGGAAATCAATAATTTATAAAAAATTGACAAACTTGACCCACAAAAATAAATTTTCATTAGATAATTTGATATCTAAAGCGTATAATGAAAAAGTGTTAGAATGATTTACCACACGGGTTTTTTTAATTAATTTTTTAATATAATGATTAGCTATCTGTCTTTGTATATAGACGGACACTTACTTTCTTTCATGTTTACTAGGGAAAAATGGCAGCTTCGTTGTGCGCGCTAAGTTTGAAATATTCACTTAAATACTAACTTAGTGAATATAAATATAATTAATGTAAAGACAATGAATAATGTAAATAAATTATTTACATAAATCCAGTTAACATTTGTTATATAGTGGTTATGTTTACCTATTTAAAAAGTAAATAAACGTAACATGTTGGAGAGATTATGGTACCAACTGTAAAAAATTTATGACAGTTGGTATAACCTCGAACTATTCTAGTTCTAGTCAATGTAATTTATGTAAATTTTGTAATTATAATTAATTAACTTTAATACATATTGATTTTGTCTTAATTATTATTAATATTAATTATAATGATAATTAATGAAAACAGTTGTTTCATTACTTGTAAAAAAAAAAAGTCATTTTTTTGATTTGGGATGCGAGTGCCGAACTACCTTAATTTAAAAGCAATTAAAAACTGACTAAATATATTACGAAAACAAGTCTGATATTGGCCTAAATAGGGAATAGTACAGATTGAAATCGAATAAATTCCCATGATGGTAGAGCAAGATAATTCACCTGCGTTCTTAATAAATAGTCAATTAAATTTAATGAGTTTTATTTTTAAAAATTATGTAATTATAATAAAAATAGTATGAAATTATTATTATTAATATTTTTATTTTTAATATTTTTTTTTCTAAATAATCAATAATATTCGCTAAATTGCTCTATTTATTTCATAAAACCGAGTGGTTGTAGTAAAATGAATAAGTAAATCATTTAAAAATATCAGCTGAACAGTAGTAGGTTCGTCCAGTGGCCAGTGTTTAGACCTAGCAATCGGAAGGACGGCGGTTCGCGCCCGGAGCCTAGCAGAATTTTCACCGAGTTTTTTCGCATCATTTACCCTATTTAAATAGTTAAAACGATGATAATCATGAATTCTATTAGGATAATAAAATTGAAATTTTTTTTTAATTTAATTTATTTGCTTGCTTGGTTGAGTGCTGGCTGCCATTAATCGGCCGATAGTCAAGCGCCGTTCATGGGCCGAGGTTATCATTCCGACCATAAACCGATTATCGGCCGATAAAAATTGCCATTGCTGAGCCATTAATCAACATTCTTGGCCCAGTAATGGCCCAATATAGGGTCAATTTCCAAACTTTGTATGGGTATATAAAATAAATGTGATTCAGAATCCTGAATAAAATAAAAACTATATTCGACTTGATCATTTATTTTGAAACAGATCTAATTTTGCGACCCAAGTTGTTAAAAATAAAGTGAAACAAAATATTTGAATTTAAAATGGCGGAGATACGTCAGGAAAATATATGACGACGAATAAACGAGTTCACTATACGACCATTTGCCGGTCGCCGGTAGCATTAATGAGAATTGTGAGATTGAGTCGGGTGATGTACGAGAGATTATTCGAATCGTGTCCTTTCTCTTTCGCTTAATCGGAGCCATCCTCATTGGACACTATCACATTTCCGATATGGGCTGTGGATTGGGTAAAAATGAGAGAGAATACTCTATGGCGGGACAGATAGATTTAATTTAAGAGATTAAAATAAAAAAATAAAAACAAGTGCAATAAATTTCTATAAAAGTGAGTGCAGAGAAACAAAGGGTGGCTTCGTTACACTCTTTACATATTCATAAAGCACATAACTTTGAGATAGTAGATGAAAGTTTTATTATGCTCCGCGCATGATATAAATTTTAAAAAATTCTGCACTCGTAAATTACCAGTATTTTATCTTTGCGAAATTAAGTTGTAGTTTCAAAAAAATCTTATAACACAACAAAATAATGTAGGCTGCAATGTGTTTTTATGAGATATCTGATGGGCCAATAAAATATGTAGGTCTTATTTACAAATAATTTACAGATAATGGGGCCATTATTTCATTGCTATCTTAGATCTTTTTTGCTTTATTGAATTTTTTAACTTTAGCATTTGTCGCCATATAAAAAAATGATTTTTTACTTCATTTGTTGGTCTTTATTCTTCAGCACCCACGCCTATACACACGCCTACCACCGACTGAGTAAGCCCGCACAACCTGTGGAATTAGTTATGCCGAGTCGTTTCAGTCGCGTCGTTAATGCTGCCCATGATAATTCAACGGGTTGCCGAGGATACAGGCATATACTCGCGAACTTCAGAAAATGCGATTGACGTACATCAGGCCTTCGGACATGTGGAATCTGGGGTTATATATTTCGCCAGTGGTCGTGTTCCAGGTATATATGGTCAAGAAGGAGAGTGCTCCACGTTGGTGGTCCCACTTAATGCGATAAACGTTTAATTTATTTATAACTTGTTTAAACTTTAGTCTTTTTTTGTTTCAATATTTTTTCTTAAATAATTTCAGAGATAGAAATATAAGAAATATTTTTTTTTTAATTTTTGTAAAATAAATCTAAGGGAGGAGAGATTATAAAGGTCACCTATCCTAAGATTTCTCTTCAGAAAATCTTAAAAAAAAAAAAAAAAATGAATTTTGACTACTGGGGGATGAATGACCCAGCAGTGCAAATTTATTGACCGGGGCAAGTTGGACCAGCATGTCTTTAATTGACTCAGTTGACTTAAATTTTTCAGTCATATTTAAATCAACGTGACGTAAATTTGATTTAGGTGACTTAAATTGTCAAGTTAAAAAAGTAAGTGTAGCCAAAAACAAGTCAACTAAGTCAAATGAAAGCCAAAAAAATTATAGCAGTCAAAATCAAGTTACTTAAATCAAAAGCAAGCCAAAAAAGTAAAAATCAATTAAGCTATTTTTTTGACCCGAATTGTTTTCATTTTCGGTTGTTTTATCTCTTCCATGTACGCAGTTCTTTGTTATGTATTTTTTTTAATCATGAGTAAACTGTACTGATAATAAATAATATTGTAAAATAAAAACGAATAGATGGATTGTATTTTACCATCAGAAACATCCACTAATGTAGGCCGTTACATTGTGATTTAGAGAAAATTATAATTTAAAATAGCAACGAAATGAGTTTGAATAAGGTACCAGCAGCTTATGGAACCCCCTTACCGTCGCCTCCACGCCGGATTCTAATCTCGCGAGACTTCTCCTTAAAGCCGCCCCTGTCGGCGACCGTTCACCACTTTCTGAGCATACCCGCCTCCGAATAAGGCGACCATCTTCCGCTAATGAAACGCTGCCGGTGAGCTACCACCGCTGCGTGATGCCGTCGCCTGTCTTTCCACTCCCCCTTGTTCTTCTCCTCACGAAATCCTCGAGTATTGCATATCCAAGAGAACCGCACCCTCTTGTGACTTATTACCACAGAGGGATTAGATTAAATTTTTAGTGATTTATAGACCATGAAAACAGTTGGTTTATACAAAGAGAAAATACATACCTGTTTGCACATGAAAAGATTTTTAGTTCAACTGTAACATACTGTAACATTTTTTTTTTTTAAAAAACAAAGGATGTTTTATGGTTCTTCATAATAGTGAGCTCCAGAATGTACTTTTTGAAGCGCACTTGATTATTTAAGTTAGTACTTTGCTGGTGATCAAATTTATTTCAAGTGCCTGTTTTGAAAATGGGAAGTTCAAAAAAAAGAAATTAGTCATTAGTTTTGGTTCCGTTTTCGAGACTCAACTGTTGAAAGGATATCGATGATTTAAAGTTTACAAGGAATTATTTCAGTTAATTATGAATCCCAGAAATGTTGAAACTGATAGTCAAGTTGACGGTAAGGTGTGGCTTATTGCCAAGTCGAACGCAAAAGTTGACAAGTGGACGTCAACTCTCTGAGAAAGTTGAAGGCAAAAGTTGGCATTCTATTAGTTGACGAAAATTTATCTTCAATTTTCCCAGAAAGTTGGCGACGAGTTGCGGCAGTTGATTGCCGTCAACGTTTAGGAAAGGTGGCAACAACTTGAAGTCAACAGTTACCAAGGCTGAAGTTGTCGACAACTTGATCGCAACTAATTGACACTAATTTTCTGACCAGAAACTCTGGCTACCAGGGTTATCTACCAAGATCATAATAAAAATGATGGAGCCTAGGACTGGTTCATGTGCTCATAGTAACATTTCGTGCTTACAGTCGTACTCAGCCTGATGCAGCACAAAAATGCCAGCACCGAAATCAGTCGTGGTGAAGGATGTAGTTCATGTGCAGCACACGAGTAGTTATAGTGCAATCCCTATTCAGATAAGGGCAACACATCAATGATTCTTGTGCTAAACACCAACCAATGCTGTGACATTCGTCTGAGCGCATGAATCAGTAAGCTCAGTACATGACTGACTTGAATCTAAAACAATTTGATTGCTACAAATACGCTGCTTATTGGAAAAAATTGTTAGTTCCAAATTCGATTCAAATTCAGAAATCCTTTTGGTTCTTTTGGTTGTATCTAAATATCAACCGTATTTCAGCCAACGACGGCATCAGTCACAGCTCTAACTTTTTCTTCCAGTGTATGTCTGATAAAGTATTTGAACTTATTGAGATTGAAGACAGTGAAAGTTCTAGATCTGCTCTTACGGAAAAAAATTAATCAGCACTAATGAGAAATACTACCACTTTAGTTTTTTCGCATACTAATGGTTTATTGCCATTAGTGTGTTTAGTGTTATTAATTTGAATTTCACAGTAGAGTAGTACTTACTATTCGGATTACAAATGAACGTCATTGAAACCTGGTCAACACATCACTTCCAGTAATATTGTAAAATTCACTATTCAGACGACTAATTATCACTAATAAAACGCTATTCAACACTAACCACTTCCAATAGTGTTGCCTGACTCAGTGTTTGGAGTACTAATGATTCCAAATAGAACAATAATCACTTCTAACAATGTTGCCAAATTTATTAGCCAGAGTACTATTGAACATTAATAGAATATTATTCAAAACTAACCACTTTCAATCGTATTGCAAGATCCATTAGTACTCTGACCAATGAACTCTAATACAACACTAATCACATTTAATAGTATTATAGGATCTACTAGTCACAGTACTAATAGTTACTAATAATCACTATTAGAACACATCAATACTAATGAATTTTCAATACTGATCATAAGAGCTCAATAGTTTTTTTTCCATAAGGGTGGTTCAAAAGGGTTACTGAAGCTTAGATTTTTATTGATTCCTATCACAGTGAAGAATACAAAAAGCCCAATTTTTCCGGAATCATTACCTTTGAAAGATGAATTAAGAATTATCTTGTAAAAATTAAATTTATTTCTTAATAACACTAAAACTGAAATACTTATCAATAACAATAAAATAATAGAGGATATTAAAGATGATTTTCTCAGTTACTGTAGCATCGTATAAGTCTTCATTTGATGTAGATTGAATTGGCTTTGTCGAGAGTATTGCCAATATATTAGAGTTATACGACATATAAAGGATTTGCTTGTCGTATAAATACGCAAGTGAATCGTGATTATACTGAAGGGAAAAGCTGACAACACCTTACTGCTCGCATACACGATCTATGGAGCAAACAGTAACTATAGTAGGTGTTAGTAGTAGTGAGTATTCGCAACCAGCCGTAACTACGGATCTTCGTAATGCTAATTTAAGACTCCTATCAGAGACGACGTTAACCGTATCTAATGGTGAAGATGCGAAGGCTTCGAGGTATATAAACTCCCATACTCATGAATTTTACCTCTTTGTTTTCGATCGTATTCACTCAAGTTTCTCGACTGTCTTATTCGCTCTTTTCACGATTTCCCAAATCTACTATAGAGATGTCTGGTTAAATCTAGGGACGAAAGAGGCGAAGATTCAAACGCCTTCGAAAACTTTTCTCATTTCCGATCGAGTCAAGTCCATGAAAAGGCGACGATCTAAAACGTTACTAAGTTCTCCCGCTTCAGTTTCCGAAAATATCTAAGATTTATTCAATAAATTCAATCATTTAGTTTTATTGAATTGGCTAAGTTATACTTTTATTTTAATGGAAATGAAAAAAAAATTGTTTTTACTAAAGTTTTACTCATAATTTTCAATAAAAATCATTACATATATAGACAAAACTGAAAATCGAAATTTAGTTATAATTAATACATGGAGAGATATTTACGGTAACGATTATATTTATTATGGAAATTTTTCCCATGTCGTATGACAACCAGTTTTTTTGAGGTATTAATGATAGAAATAGCATTCATACAATTTATGGTAACTTTTTTTAACTATATAGGTTCAATTTCTATAAAATAGAATTTTTCCTACAAAATTATGGCAATAATTCTTAGGTCATTTGTAGTAACCGTTCTCATAGGATCGTGGTAATTATTACTAAAATATTATGGTAACTTTTACTCTATGCTATGGCAATGATTCCCATATTTTATGGCAAAAGCTGCCATAATATTATAGTAATAGTCACCGTAACATTTAAAATTCCTTATATTAGGTAATGGTTACCGTACTATTGTAGTATTTATAACCGCAATATAATTGTAATAATTACCAACGTATCATAAGATTAATTACCATGGTATCGTGGTAATAGTTATCATAGTATCACATTAATAATTTCCATAATGTTATGGAATCGACTACTATAATATCATGGTTGTGATTACCATAATATCATGGTAATAATTATCATAATGTCAATTCGGAGTATAAGGTATGGTTATGAAAAAAATTGATGAATTGCAAACCACATCAACAATAAATAGTAGTTTCGGATGTTACACGTCACTTGAGTACGATTAAAACCAATTGTATGATGAAAATCTTGAGTGGTGAAATATAAAATGACCTCACATAGTCACGAGGTCGTTGATGAGGCCAGAGGTAAACTCATGACCAGAGCCTTTAGAAGATATTCCAGTAGTCCCTCAGTGGCTCGTTAAGGCATTTGCATTTCATTTCGCCCCTTCCGAGACTCTTGGCTCCCCTTTCCCCCGTATAAATATTAATGCAACATTCTCCTCTCGGGGCTTTTTGTTCCTCTCTTCCATCCTGAAGTACCGCATTCTCCTTCCACAGTCAGAACACTTTGAATGCTGATACGCTTTAGTTCTTTAGAGTTTCATGAAGCGTACTAGAGGAAGACAAGGCTCATACACTCTCTTACTGCTTCTCTACGTACCATTTTAACGTGCGCACTCACTAGTATAGTCGGACCACGCTAATGTAATGAAATGTGATTTGTTAATATTTTCTAGCGTACTTCTGGTGGTCCGGTCCTGGACTATCTCCATGGACTCGGTAATAAACATAAGTTAAAGTATTCTCAACACGAGACTTTCATTTATTGGACGTTAAACAACGAATAACAAGAAAAAAACTTTTAATGGCAATCATAATCAAAATGATAATTGATAATTTGGGAGAATGTAAATTGGAAGCTAAAGAGAAAAAGCTAGAAGACAATGATAAAATCTAGGATTTTACAAAAGGCTCGAGTATGTGCAGAGTGGCCTTAAAAGGAAGGGGTTGAAGGAAAATGGAAAGTACGGAGGTGGGCAGGAATATATATGAGGGTAGCGCAAGCTAGGATATACATGGAGCAGTAAGATGGTAAGATGGGCTTCTGCATTGCAGGCATGATTGCCTCTATGGCACATCAAGGCAATCCTCGAGGCTACGTGCTCGACATATACATCTACTCACCATCTTGTATTTTTATTTTTTTTATTTTTTTCACTATTAAATGGAAAAAAATTTCAACAACTTTGGAAATTCCGACAATCGTTTTCATTCAACTCTATTTTATGATTTTGTTTTATTATTATTATCATTATATGTGATTTTTTTTTTTAAATTAAAAACAGTTATTTAAACCTTTTATATCGATTATTATTATGGGGAAAAATTGGGCAAAAACTAGTCTGTGGAGAGTAAACTGGAACGACTAATGGAATCCGATAGTTTTTACTTTTAATTTATGCCTGATTTTGATCCAAAGGCGCCCAAAATCAGACTACAAATTATTGAAAACCAAATTAGTGAAAATCACGTGACAATCACTATTTGACAGTAAATAGCCACTTATAGCAAGTGAAAAGTGTAAACTATGATTTATATATTGGCTCACTTAATAAGATGATTCATTTATGTTCAATATTTATTATTACAATATACTGCGGAAAATGGCAGTAGAGATATATAAGTAGATGACAATACAATAATTATGGTATGAGTGAAGGGTGTACAAGATGGGTATACTTTTATTTGAATTAGTGACATTTTTTTCACGAAAAAACAGTTTATAGTCACTATTGTTACTATTTCAAAGTTAAGAAAGGTATGGGAAAAATTCTATTAAATTTTACGTGTTCATAAACTTTTGGATGTGTTTACTTCAATTTATGACACCATAGTATTCCAAACAATAATAATTTCTCCGTCTACGTAAAAGCTATAATGGTTTTTTTCATATCATTTACTGTAAGCTATGGACCAATTAAATTGGAACCAGGGAGTACTCATCAAAATTACGTACAGGTGCATTGTATTTTACTAATTCATATATATATATATATATATCGGGTTGGTATATTAGTACGTAATATCGTAGCATGTAAAGGGGTTGGCTTTGTTAGCTGGGGTTTGATCTCGTCTGGACAGAGAACAGAGAAGCCGAGATGATGAGCAACCGTTTGTTATTTATAATATCTCTCGTGGGATTGAGATAGGGGTAGAGAAAGGTTTAGCAAAGCTATTATACAGATCACGTGGCGATTGGATTCCTTGTTGGACGAGGCTCTAGAGTTTTCGCTTTCTCTCATTCCACCATTCCCATTTCCGACAGTTTTTCGTATCCCGTTGGTCCAACGTGGATAGGAGGGTTGCTTTCTCTACCCTCACAAATCCAAGTCCAACTCTACGGCTTTCATTATAAATCCACCTTGCCCCTCCTTCAAAAGTGCGCATAGCGCATTGCTCCCTCTCAAGATTTAACTTTCAACCCCCATTCCGTACAATCTATTACATCTTCTTAGCGATTCTTTTCATTTTCTTTCTCCTTTTTACAATACTTTTTAGTTTTTTTTTTTTTTTTTTTTTTTTTTTTTCTTCTTTGTTCACAAAGAAAATATCACGAATGTGTTTTTCAATTTGGGACGGTGCCAGTTGGAAGCTATGGGAGGACGAGAATTCTCTTAGCCCCTTTTCTACAAAGCTTTCGCGTTTCTCACTGTACTCTGTTATGGGTGGCCTGGTCATAGAATTATACTCATAGTCTTGGGGGAAAGTTCCTTCAGAAAGTCATCTAATCAATTGCATTTAAGTTCGAATGAAAATTCATGAAATCGTTGCTTTTTGGATATTGGTTCAAAGTACTTTTTATACTTTACTAAATTTTATGAGGTATACTCGGTCACTAATAGACGAAAAAAAGTATACTTCTGAAATGAATTCATTCAAGTAAACAGGAAAACGATAAAATTATGCTCCTTCATTAATTAAAATTTTCTTTTATTGCTGATTAAAAACTTTAAAGTTATCAAAAAAATCCCGGGTCGAATAATTTGATCGAATTTTAGTCTCGACTGTAATTTGACCAATTGGTCTGTTTTTGAATTCGTGGATCCGTCTTTAAAATTTTGAAGAAATTTTAGAGTGCTTTTGATTTCAAGATGACCAAAAACAGGCTCAAAAAATAGTAGATAGAAAAAGTCTGAGTTTGATCGATACAGGAAAAAGGGATTTTTACCCCAAGAAAATTTTTATTTTCAATGCATAATGCAGACAAATTCTTAAGATAAGTCAAAGTTTTTTGTGCCAAGATATCTCTTTTTTCTAGAGGCGACCAAAACCAGACGAAAAATTAGTTAAATTATTGTATTAGAGCGGATATCATGTACGCAATGCGGAGGTCATTCTACATATTGTTTATTTTTAAAGAACGTTACGATCCAGGTTTTTTAGATTTTTTGGTTGTATTTTCATAACTTTAAAATCAATTCTACAGAAGCAATATTTGAAAAAAAAATGTATCTATAATTTTACAGTAACTTTGCTGCGATATATGATTATTTGCAGAAAAAGCATTAAATAATTTGGTTTTATATATTTATCTTTAAAAGTAATTTCGGAAATACATCTGAGTTCCAAAGTAAGTAAACCCGAATGAAGGGTGTGTGAGCAATTTTGCAACTGCGCTTTCCAATTTGGTCGATTGCCAAGCGTACAGGTCATATACAGAAATGAATGGCAAGTCGTGATCATAACGCATCTTAATATCTGCGGGGTTGGATGATTTAAACTCCCTAAGATACTCTATAAAAGATGATTTTCCTTTCCTCATGGTCTACAAGATGGGAGATGGGAGTCCCGTTAACAGACCGCGTTTCGTATTCCGCGTATTCAGTAGGTTCAGGTTGAACCGGCTGTACCACATGGACCTAACGATGTCTTCTGAACTCCATCAAACTACTCTCTGCTTAACTTTTTTTCCCACCCGATACCTATGTTAGCAATTTGGTAGTTTGAAACCCCTTGTCTTCGAATGCATGAAAGCATTGAACACGTGTTTCACCTCTGCTAATCTCCTCGGCTTCTTTTGTGGAACCATTGGATATGGCTCCAGATGCTGCTACACGGCCAACGGGGTGACCTCAACGGGAGTCAAATACGAAAACATTTAAGGGGCATAGATCTTTGGGGTTGCAGTTCAAGATTTTACATGAGTTTTGTTATTTATTGAGAGGACAAAGACAAAGAATATCTTATCAAAGAGGTTCGATTGTTAAAACTTTAAGATGTTTTTTCTTCTCTACAATTCGTTCATTCATTTGACCATATTATTTACATGACTTAATGTGCAAATAGCATTTATATTTTGAAACTAATGCACCAATTACAAAATGAAAAATATAATCACCAAATTTATATGTATTTTAGACATGCACTTTTAGTCAGTACTCTACTATGCAACATCGCTTCCAACATCCTGAACTACCCCACGGCGGCACAGAGGTCGACCAAATAGCCATCCTAAAACCAAATGGGTCATTTGATTCAGAAGCGATATCTCCTTTATGAGAACTATATGTACCTGCCTTGAGGGTGAGCGAGACTCTACTCAATTCTCAAAATATAATATAATGTCTGATAAAAAATTTCAGCATCAAAATGTCAAGCGTCTCAGTAAACTTGTGGCATTGACCCAGGACATTTACGTAAGCTTTATTTTCATTTTCATCTGCCTTGGTATATCAATGAAAGCCTGGCAAACGGAATAAAACTGGTCTATTATGGTTATCAGAATATGTAATAGGTAACAAAGAGTTTTTTCTCTAAGATCATAGCTAAGAATGAAATAGAGTTTTCATACTTGTATTGAATCTTAAATTCCTGCCCTGTGGAGAGGGATGTGACATTTTCGCCCGACTCAGGTAGGTCACTACACGCTTGTTAGAATGTCCTACTTTTCTCTCTTGGTGTGTAATATCTTATTGATTTACAGAAGAAACAAAAGCAAGAGTTGAGTTATAAATGATGTTCTAATAGAAAAATTGTTACTACAAACTAAATGCAATGAAGTCAAGCAAATAATCTTGCCTAGGAATTGATAGTTGTTTTCTTTACACCCATTACAAATATCATAAGTAATGAATTGATTTTCGAATGCTTACTTTTTCAATAGAATGTTTTAAAAATATAATAGGATATTGCGTGACAAGGGATGAAACAATACAATTTAAAACTAGGGTAAAGTTGGCCACCTGAGCCGTAGGTGGCTGATGTCACCCGAATCTGAAATCGTGTTTCATCTTGAGTTACACACTATATTTCGCATGATTACCTACAGTTAAACTTAAAGTTTATCAATAATTATCTGTGATCTTTGACTGAAATTTTAGCTTATTGCAATTGGCTGTATGCAGAGACACTGAAGCTTGAAGTTTTGATAGTGGTATCATAAAATAAATAATTAAATTATAGTAATATTATAAACTATTTTGTTATTAATTTATTTTACTTAGTGAGCATGATATTATTCTAACTGGAGTCATTTTATCCGCTCAGAGTTTTATTATAACTTTAATGTGCCATTTTACCTTTAAATGTAATATAACTTTTCTTAAGTCTATTGTGCCTACCTCAAGTTTAATTTTAAATTAAAAACATTATTTTGCTTCAAAGCCACACAATGCTATTTGGATTACTGCTATTTTACCCTCTAAAAGTCCTATTTACACTCACATGAACTACTTTATCTCTGTTATCTAATGTAATTGTGGTGTTCATTTGCCGGTGGTATAGCTTTATACCAAAAGTTTGCATTTTTTAAAAATACAATGCCATTATAATTAGATCTGCTTTACCCATGAAAAATAATTTTTTGTAATCACATGAATTATTACTTTACCAATATTGTGTTAAGAAAATTTCATTTATTTATTTCGACCGAAGAAAGTTTATAAATATCAAATATATCCTTTTCAATAGTTTTACATGAACCTGTTTATTTAAATGAACTATACTACTAGATTTATTTTCTCCATCTAATAAACCGAAATTGTTTCAGAAACAAATTTCGTTTAAGTGGACCAGACATCCCATGGTCTAATTTTGGCTAAATGATCCAAAATTACCAAATGGCCTAATTTCGTCTAGATGAACCGAAATGGTCTTTTGTCTAAAATATAATATGTTATTGTTAATGAATTATAAAATAATAAATACTAAATATATTTATCATTACAAATGTAATTTAGATTGATTCCACGATTCATTTCGATAAGTAACTTGCAATGAAATTTGAATTTACTGCTCATTATTAAAGTTGATTACGTGATAGGTAAAATATTGTTTCAAAAATATATCTTTGCATCCCTGATCACGAAAATATATTCATAGATATTCCGTGTAATTTAAGTAAATCATGGCTATAGGATCGAATATACAGTGGAAGCATCTCTAATTCGGCTGACTCGTGATAATTGACGAAGCTTAGCGAATTTAGGTGGGTAGTATAGATAGGAGAAGTGTTGTTCCAGAGGAGTAACGCAGTGTTTATCGGACCATATCCCTAGGCTACACATCGGATCGTCGGACTCACTCACTGGCACAACCCAGAGACTTGGGGGGGTACTCGTAATCCCCCACTGTGCCTTGGTCATCATGGCTGCCATTCGTTACCCCGTTAATGCAACTCTGCGAAGATCTAACCACTATTCCCGGATAGCCTCTGCCATACGACCACACGCGCTGTTCGATATCTCTTCTACGTTACTCTAACCCATTTAATTCGTCAGTGCTATAATTACCTCAGTTGCTTTAGACTAAAATGATCATGGGTGTTAGTTATTACAAAGCGTTATATGCTGCAGCGCAATAGCTTAATCTCAATAAAATAAATAAAAAAAAAATCGACATGGTTTATTATCTCGGCACTGTTTGAAATCTATATTTGATGACGAGTTCGCATTAATTTCGATAATTGCAAGCTAGAATCCTATACTTGGATGTCCACAAAACGAGTTTTTGTCTTTGTCAGACTTTCATTGGATGAAAGGCGCCGAATTTAAATTTTCAACGTTGACTGCTAGTAATTAATTCATTCTGTTCTCCGTATCTGCGGTATAATATTAATTTATCAAGATACGCCCACAAACCAATCGACGACATTATTTACAAAAAAACCTCCATTTTTTTTTAAATTTTTAGAAATAAAATCGAAATTTGTGTTGATTTGTATAAAAATATAGTGGTCATTAAAATATAGTGACTAAGTATGGATTTGTTTGTAATTTATCCGAAGACTTAATTATTCCTTCTAGACGATGTACGGCTGGGTTGTACTTCTGATTTGTTGCTTTGAGATCGAGGTGTTTGAAAATTAGGAAACTATAATTATTATTATCAGCTTTTAAAATCAGTAAAGTGATGCTTATCTTAGAAACATCTTTGATAGAAATATCACTAAAAATGACTGTATTTTTTAGTTTCTTCCAACAATTTATAATCCAATAGATGGATCATGTTTAAAATTTTGTAAACTATCCATACTAATTAATCCCAATTCCAGAAAGTAATTTGCTTAAGTGGAAACAAAAGCTGTTGGCCCAAAAAATAAAAAACATCATATTCCAAAAGTTTAATTCTTTTGCTGGATCCACAATATCTGTACAAATTATCCAAAATGGTGCTCCCAAAATATCGAAGCAGCCACAGTCAAATTTCACAAGGCCTTTCCATTTTCCAATCGAGAGTAAAATGCTTTCTTATTCTGTGGATAAGAGAACTTGTGGCATGGTTTCAATAGTAAAATTATCGAACGACCACACAAACAGCTTACAGTTTTTTTGTCTCGTTATTATCCTGTTTTTTGTGTTTTTATTTCGAGAAAAATTATTCAAGTAACCATTAATATCAAATAATAATGTCATGATGTACTATAGGATATATTATAGAACTACAAATAAAATACTTGTCACTTTGTTAAATGACGGAACGAAATTGTATTAAAATTTGGAATATATTACTTCTGAAATATATATCTTACCAGAGACACCACAAAAGACTGCGCGCGATCTCGTGGCGAACACTGAACTACTCCTACTGCTACTGTCTAGAACTGGTGACTTACCCTCCTTATCTATCTTTTCTATGATTCAAGCTAACTGTTTATTCTGTGTAGGAATGACACCTATACAAGTTATGATGACCATTCTTATCTATATGGGTGTTATTCCTCTTCGATAAGGAATTAGTTCCTATAAAACTATGGCAATAATTCCTATATTCATAATTCTATTCATATACCAGAATTATATTATTTTAATAATAATAAAAAATATTTTCGGATGAAAATGTAAACCATAGTGGATCGATAAGTAACGAGAGGATAAAATACGTACTTAAATTAATAAAAAAAGCCGTGGCAATAATTAACGTTAAATGAACCAAACATCGGTTTTTGCATTTGGAGATAAATTATCGTGTGGCGGCATGTTAACGATTATTTCTAGCAAATGGCGCATCAGAAATAGGGGTTGTAATATTGTCAGCTCGCAAATAGGCCAAATAGAATGCTATAAATGTGCATTGATTATTCACGTTTACATAAACTCGAATTTATCCATAGAAATGTAGAGATGTTTATGACATTCATTCGTTCGAGTAGAACATAACCTAGGGGCGGGAGGGGGCAAAATGGGCTGCTTAAGGAAATACCGAGTTTTTGGAGGCACAAATATTTAATACATCAAATAATTTTTGACATTTAAAATAAATAGAAAAATTTTTCTATCGTTAAAGAAAAATTTTAATTTTTCGCGAGCAGAATAGAGATCCCTAGAAAAGTAAAAAAACATTGGAAAATAAATCAATAATTATTCGATGCAAAGGAAGAAAAAAAAAATTTTAATAATTTTTATCATAAAACGAAATTTATTAACAATTTTCAACTGACACTCGATTTTTTGAAAAAGTTTAACTACCGATTTTAAATTGGTAAATTTTTATTTGATATTCACGATTTATTATTCAAAATAAAAGATTTGGGTCACTTTTCATTCCAAAAAAGATATTTTCAAAAAAGCAATTATATTTTGTGTAGCGTAATAAATTCAAAAACTATTAGACGTTAATTAAATTTCAAAATTATAAAAATTGTGAAAAATTTAAAGTTGATTATTAAAATCCATCTGAAGTAATTTTACACCGGAAGTTCTTTCATTGTAAATTAACAAAAATAAAAATAAAACTGATTCCATACTATTTTTTTTACAAAAACAAAATTTTTCCAAAACAGTGAAAAAAAAATTCGATGTAATCCTCTTTTTACTTTTCTTTATTTAATTAGATAAATTTTCATCCATTGAAAAAAAAATATCTGATGTAAATTTATTGATGATATATTTATTTTTTCAGCAGTTAGATATTTTAACTTGTCAACCCTTTCGTACCAATATCAAGAAACTGAGGCAAAGACATAATAACCGAAAGAAGAAAAACTCTCGTGATCTCCTGGAGTATGACTCCCTCGGCGGCTATTTCACTCCGACTGGATCTGGCTCAAAACGCGTTACACGCATTTTTATCAAACGTTACGAGCGTTGAAACGACCGGATGAAAACCAATATCTCAATGCCGCATGGGAATCCACCCTATCTACTATATTCACATTCTTTTTTTCGTTTCTGCACTTTATTCATTTATTAATCTTTGTATTGATTAACCCTTTGTATACTAAAATAAACTTGTGGAAAAATTTTATTTCATAGATAAATTTTTACTTTAGTTAACCCGATTTCAATTTCAAATATTTAATAAACACTAGTGAAAGTGTTTTACAGATTATTCATTCTGAAATAGATTTATTTGAATGAAATCATTACTTAAGGCCGTCGCATCAGTTTTGATGGCTCCACTATTTGTGAACATTTCATATTCTACAGTAAAAACCATTTATAACGACATCGCTTAAATCGACGAGCCGGTTATAACGACGAAATTTTCTAGTCCCGATTCCATTACATATAAAATTCATAAGTCGGAAACCGCTTATTACAACATTGCTTATAGCCACATATTGCTTATAGCATTCGAATTCACAGTACTTATAGTAGTATACTTATCGAAAGATGCATCGGTTATAGCGTCTGACAAATACTTAATCTTATTTTGCAGTAATTATATATATGTCATCAAATTCTTTCACAGCTTTGAATTAATGAGTATCACAATTTTCATTTCAGTTTGTCGTCTTACAATTTATAGGACGAATCAGTAATAGAAACCATAGGAATTTATAGCTTAATAAATGCTTATCAAGTATTGTTTTCGAATTTAACCCATACATTGTCAATTTTCACTTATAACGACTATCAGCTACAACGACGAATAATAAGAGGACCCTTCGATGTCGTTATAAACGGTTTCCACTGCATTTCGTTGTATAAAAAATATAGATTAGCAATACTGCGATTTATAATACACATATCAAATATTAATCTTTTACATCGGCTAAATATTACTGAATTCATATTAACATTTGATAGGCCCCTGAGCAATATTTAGTATAAGTTTATTAATATTTGACATACTGTTTACCAATATTTCATAAACACGTTTACTAGAGGAGGCCGGGGCAAGACGGCCACCCCTGGGACAAGAAGGCCCACCTCAAAAATAAACCGAAAATTTATTTTTCTTGTTTTCTTTTGATTATCACAAATTCAGATTATTTACTCATTTTTAGCCCTATACGTGAACCTAGGGGCAAAATGAACCACTCAAAAATTCTAAAAAAAATGTATTTCATCTTATTATAACCTAGTTATAATTAATTTAATAGAAATATCATTTTTTGGTTAATTCTATAGATTTGGAGTAAAATAGAGCATTTGAAAAAGTTAAAAATACCAATAATCAAATTTTTATTCAATAGAAAAATAATTATTAATCAATTAAGTTATTTTTTATTAAATAACTTTTAATTTATTCATATAATTTGTTATAGAATCCAACAGAACAATTATAATTATTATATGTAACATTATGAATAATATATTTATAAAATTAACAACATTAACTATTAAAATGTAACAAAAATACTTTCTTAGATATTAAATTTAATTTAAGTGTATTATAACTTAATCCTCACAATATTCACAAATGTACATATCGGAAAAATATTCGTCGACTCCTGCACAGGAATCATGAGCCCATTCTTTACATTTTTGACATTGAATCCATGATTCTTTTGATTCCGAATGCAGTCCATGACAGGAGAGACAGTAACAATCGTTTGAGAAAAAATTAAAACACTCAATTTTTTTCTACAGAAGTGAACAAATTACTCGTATTATATCAAAAAAGGTTATTTCGAGTAATATAAAAGTAAAAACAGGTGTTAAAGAAAAAAATATAAACATTTATAATGCGGGAAATTTTTTTACAATTAAAAAAAAAAAAAATTTTTTCGGAGGGGGCCGTCTTGCCCCAAAAAAAAAAATTTTTTTCAGGAGTTTCACCAAAATTTTGGTGAATTGAGTTAAAGTTGGACGAGAGTAAATCGACTTGATGGTTAAAAGTCACAAAGAATAATAATCGGCTTAGGTGGGCCGTCTTGCCCCGGTCTCCTCTAAGAGTTCTGAAATATGTTTCGTACCAGAAGCACAGTTCTCGAACGGGCACCATCTAGCGGCGAACAACGAAACCATCGCTACTGCCACCTAGTACTGGTGACTCCCTTCTTCATGTGTATCTTTTCCAAGAAAATTTTCTTTGTTTAAGCAGTATTATTTTTGTCAGAGCAGACAAATGTTGCCTTAAAAAAAAACTACTTATTACAAAAAATTCTATTTTTCCAAACAGAAAAATTTGATGATGCCACAAATAAGTAACATACTTTGCTCCAAAAAAATATTCCTCATATAGAAATAAAAACTCTTGAAACAAGTAACTATTTTTTTTTTTTTTGTTAAAGTGTAAAAAGATAATTGATAGAAAACATTTTGCCTCAAGATAAAACTTTGAAAATAATTTTTTACTTGTTCCAAAAAAATCTGGATTTTCCTTATCGGCCCAAAAAATTTCTTAAGCCTTCAGTCAAAAAAAAAATTTTATGTGTGTATTTTTTTGATGAATTGATTCTTATTATTTTTCATGGTAATAAATAACACTTTTATTTATTGAAAATGCAAACACAATTCGAATTTCTCATGATTCGATGACGATAATGATTATAAAATTTTCCCAGAGTACATTATGCCAAATTATATTCGTGTCGAAGTATCTTGAAAGTGAAATTGACTAAGAAGAGAAAATACTAGAATGCTGTTTTTAAATTTAAAATAATTGAAAGAGGAATGAATTAAATTGACATAAAAATGTAAAAAAATATACATATGTTGTCTACAAAGATAGACCGTTGACATGAGAAAATGTATTCATTATTATTTATTTCAAGGAAGTAATAAATGTCCTCCATAAATAGTTGAAATAAACGTGGAATCAAAGGAACTGTATGATTTGCTTAGTTTTGAGGATTTTCTTCTGTGCAAATATTATGAGAACGACGCAAACACATACACACACAGACAAAAACTAAAGCTGGCGCCGGGATTTAAACTCAAGCGTGAAAAGCTTAGACAAAGCTCCCAATTTATTGGATGAGAATCCTCTCTAGCATAAGCGCGCAAGTTCTTCTCAAGCGGTAAAGTTTCTCTCTAGGATTAACACTTTCCTATCTTCTCAATGCGTGCAACTGTTTCCGACGGCTTGTACGTAATTTTATCTTTTCTTTTTTACTCACCCAAAAACATTTTGCAAAATGATAAATCTTTAGTATATATAAGAAAATTTTGCGCCTAGCACTTGCTTTTCATAAATATGATAAAAATCTTCGTGACCTCACTTCCGGACTAAACATGATTTGAAGACTCAAATATTATTACGGATTAGGAACGACAAAGAGAAATCTAGAAGTAACTTAAGACCAAATCGCTCAAAAATAATTTCCATACAATAAATTTCATTTGTGATAATTTTCTATTTGAAAACTACGGAAGCTAATCATTTAATGAAATCATTCCCCTGTGTAAAAAAAAAATTTTTTTCATAATTAATTCAGATCTGAACTTCATCACGAAATTCAAATCGTGACACAAGTATGACTTTTATCATGAATTTGCCCCAATGACTTTGATGATGGCAAAAAACAGTCAAAATTTCTATCAAAGTAATCTGAAGTTCATTTTATAAAGATTCCTTCTAATTACCTGAGTCGAAATCAAAGGCATACTTTGTACCTAAATGAGCATTAAAAACTTACATTAGACTTTTTAGGACATAATCACTGCAAAAGCTTGAAATGGACCTACATAGACACAAATCGTGAAACAAACGTAACTAGACTTAACAAAAGGAAGAACTTCCAAGGAATACTACAAAAAGGTAAAATTGTTGAATTTGCGGATTAGTGGAGAATTGGTGCAAGTGGTTAGTCATCTCTCCCTGGGCTAATGACACCCAAAGGTGAATTGGGTCCCACAGGCAGCCTGGGATTAACGGAGGGTTGATTTAATAAATTCTAAGGCTAGTAAAAAATTGCTGCAAGTGATCCAGCGATTTCATCAGTAGATTAATGACATCTAGGAGTGGAATAGGACTAAGAAGCAGTGTGGAACCAACAAGAGTCTTAAAAAAAATTCAGAGTTCGTTCGTTTCACGATATATCTATTTTAAAGTCTAATTCATACCATGGTAAGTTTAAGTTGGTTCATTTCAAACTTTTATAATGATTATATGTCCTAAAAAGTCTAATGTAGGTTTTCAATGCTCGCTTGCGTTAAGAGTATGCTTTAGATTTCGACTCTAGAGGGTTATGACTTTTTGTTCTGTAATGAATGTTAAACCATACAATCTATCGAGCATTCGATAACAACGATCAAAATGTTAGTTTTGTGCGTGCAGGAGTGGGAACGTATAAAATATAGCGTATCAGCAAACGAAGCGAATTGCAACGAAATACTCGCCTATCAATTGCAGTTGCAATAAACGGAATGGACCGGAGTTGAAAGAATATACAAAGCAAAGAGAGCTACGCAGCCATTTTCGTAAAGGGGTAAATGGAGAAAAAAAAAATAACACTCGCGCGAGAGAATTCGCGTCCCCGAGTCTACAGTTTTGTGAGTCCACCCCATCCTCTTTTCTACCCATCTACTCTTTGTTCTGGCATACCAAATGTATGTATATAACCCCCTTCATCCTCTGTAGCTGCACATAGCCAGGCGCTAGCAACGAATAAACAAGATACATAGCCTGCACTCCGCACATACAATTATCGTTATAATCGTATTTTTCGCGGAGCTCGGTGGTATACCCACACTACTACTATGACTGCTATACTATTACTAACGGCGCCATTTTTTCTCCCTCTTTTCAACATAAACTCGAACAACTTTTCTGTTCAGGATTTGGGAAGCGAAACGGAAACGTGAGCTGGCAACGAAAGAAACAGCGTCGCTGGATATTTTCGTAAAACGAAAAGAAGTGGACTATAAATTTTACGTCTGACAGAGTTGCTGAGACAACAAAAGAAACTGAAAAAAAGTGTCTCGATAATCTGTCGCAAACAAAGGTATAAAGTACGAGATGATAAAAATTGATGGGCAAAATCAAAATTATTAATTTATTGATGGAATGTTAGTGCATCATTCGATTATCGATCAACTTAAATTTCGAATAGTCTTAGATGGACATGATCAAAATAATAAAACGAATTCTGCTCTCTAAACATGAATAAATCAAATATTCACTAATTCATGCTTAGAGAGTGAATAAAACTCTTTTTTAAGCTAAACCTATGATTATATTATTAAAAGTACTTTCGTTAAATTTTGAGATGGTTTTTGTTTTTCACACAGAAACTCGAACACTTGAACTTAAGTTTAGTTGAGGTGTTCAAATAGGTGCTTAGCATTGCATGTAAACTATTTACATTTCTCTGAGTGCGCATTACTTAGAAAAGTTTATTAAATTATTCATTTGAAGATCATTCTAAATATAGTCTGAAGTGACACTTAAGTCTTAAAACCAGAACATTGCTTTGAAAAACTGTAGTTCAAAGAAAAAATTCTAGATTGACAGTAAATATTCTTAATTCAAGAAATTTTTTTTGAAAAATTCAATTTTTTCAGATATAATAGAAATCTTCTCCGATCAAGACAAATTCTCTTGGCTCAAGAAAATCTTGACTCCCGAAAACGTTTGTTTTCCAAAATATTTTCTTGTCTCAAGATGACTTTTTTTCTGTATAGTTCCAACACCCGGATCAAAATAAACAATTTTTGTCACCTTAGTAATTTTTTAGTTTTCTAAATGGAAAATTGCATTATATTTCGAAAAACTATTTTGGTCATTGTTTACTATGTCTAAATATATTTTCTTTAGCTATTTGTTGTAGTTTATAAAACATTAAAATTTTCCACATCTATGCCAAAAAAAAAGATTTCTTGGCACAAAAAATTTTCACTCACTCTAAGAAAATTTTTGCATTATAAATTGAAAACGAAAATTTTCTTGGGACGAAAAAAATTTCTTGTCGCAAAAAATATTTTCCTATCAAGAAATTTTATTTCTCATTCCACGAAAATCTTTGTTATCAATTCATGATGCAAAAAAATTATTGGGTCAAGTAAAAATTTTCTTAGTAGCTAGTAAAAATTTTTTTTACTAAGAAATCATTTTTTCCTGTGCACTCTCTTAAAATCGACCAAAAAACTCTTAATTAATAGATATTTAATATTATTTAGCTATAACTATACCATTACTATAACAAGTACACGGAAAAATATATGTAGTTGCAATAGTACTTGGTCCTGTTACGTAGTTCTGTGGCCCCAACAAGAATCCTGTAACAATAATAATATTCGTCCTACCGGTTAACTGAACTTTTAAATTACTGTACACTGGAAAACAGACCATCTAAAAAATAAAAAGCGAAATCATTTTAATTAACATCCTTTAAAATTCAATATTACATAAGACTTCTAATTAAAAGATATTATTTATGTCAGCAAAAATAAAATAACATAAAATGCTTTTATTTCTATATTTATTGGAATTTCTTATCTGTCTATTAAGTTCTACATTCATGTAGAAAATTGCAATTTTAAATCTACTCTTAGATTTTTTCCATAGTCACATAATTATCTTAAGACTTTTTTCATATCTTTTCGACACTAAGATATTATATAACTTTTTTTTGGTAATAAAAAGTAAATGAGATTGAAATACTTTTTAACCAAGTTTACATAAGTTTTTGAATTATCTAACTTAACATTTAAAGTTAAAAATAATTTTTAACCGAATCCCATTTTGGTTTGGTCATTTATTTCATGGCCTGTATCAACTTATCATTAATCAGAACAACATGGAGCTATTGAATTACCTTGTTAACTACGAAACTGAAACAAATGAAAGAATTAGTGGGCCGAAAACGCGGCTTTTCCAAAGAATAGTAGTGCCACAGCAGTCGTTAAAGTTAACGACCTCTTAATTACAGGTATATATACTTTGCGTAAGTTTATTTCTACTATTTTCAGTGTATATTGTCAGGGTTCTCTATCATACCGTGTTTTTTCTTCCATGGACTGTGCGAGGTATAGTCTGGCATTTATGGAGTTAACATTTCTGAAACTTGGCGTCCCCGGTCATGGAAAGAGCGTTTGGGATGAGGATACGAGAACAGAATCAAAAAAAGAAAAAGTAAAAAAAATATATAAAAGAGGAAAAATAGCAGGAAGAAAAAGAGGAAAAAGATAGGAGCGGCGAAGCGAGACGCAAGAGTGTTGCCCGGTAGTCGGGGATAATGGCAGTCTTGGAATTGCGTTATCAATCTCTAGACCCCGTTCCCCTGGCTCCCTGCATTCACCCTACGGCTCTTTCCAGCTCGACTCCATTCCATTCCATTCCACCCTTCGGTGGAACCGTTCCGCTGCCCCTCGACCTCCAGCAGCTCGGGAAACTACCCCGTCAAACCCGGATCTTCCGGTAGGGGTTGCTCTCTCTGTCCCGCGCAAGCCTGATTCCACATTCTACCCCCTGCAGATGCATAACACTCCGTCCCACCGGATACATATGCATATATACTACGCCACCGTTGGTACCTTGTAACTTCTGCCACCTACACAGCAAAAATTACCCCATTCCTTCCATCACCCAACCCGTTTTAGGTCTTCCTATACTAACGTTTGCCAAGAACCCTTAGTACATTTTATATTATCTATTTATGTGTTTCCGTTTTCACAAAATCACCATTGCGACACCAAATCAAATTTTCGTAGTTATCAACAATAGAACACTGGTTATACGAAAAAAATTATGTGGACTACAGTTTGCAGTTAATCATTGAAGCAAACAACCCTCGCTGACCGGCTCGAATGATAAATAGTTATCGACATGGAACATTCGTGGACTCATCGTATCGGTTGGTTATTCCATTATTGCCACTCATGTGAATTGGATATGCTCGTATGAAAAAAAAATGAAAGAGAGCTTACATTTATAGATTAAAAAATTTTTAGATATTCTCGGAAGATAATAATATTTTTAATTATCTCATACTATATATATAAAAAAAAAACTGCATTTGCTCTTTATGAGACGAAAAAAAATTTGTATCGTATTACATATGAAATTGATTATTCATGAAGCTGCGAAAATTCGATTTCTGAAATTTCGGCTTCTATTAAACGATACTAGAAAATACATACACTAATAACGAAAAGTCTTACACGGAAAAAAAGGATTTCTTTGAACAAAAAAGTTTTAATCACTGCAAGAAAGTTTTTACTTTTCCCAAGAAATTTTTTCATTATGAATTGAAATTAAAAATGAGAAATGAAATGAAATGAAAAAAATTCCTGTCTACTATCTGGCCACTAAGTATAGACCCGAAATTCGAAACATGAATAATTCGTGTTTAAAAAAATTGCATTAGAATATAATGTATGTAGATCGATTAGCTGAAGCCTCTTTTACACCAATCCAAAATATCAAAGTAAAAAATTTTTTACACCCGAGATACGAACAGAGAAAAGTTGAGGGACAAAACGGCCCTTTCCAAAAAACGATTAAAAACAATTTTTTTTTTTGGTTTTGTAAAATTTCATTCAGCGTTCAGAATATATTTCTTTCTCTTAACAACTATATTTACTTTTATATTATTCAAAAAAAAATTTTTAAGGTGTAATAAATCCTCCCCCCACTCTTACTAGAAAAAAATTGATTGTAATGATTTTTTCACAATTATTGCAATACAATTGAATTTGAATTTAAAATTTACGCTAAAATAAAGAAAAAAACGCCTGGATTTAGCAAAAATAAAATAAAGTCTAAAACACAAAAAAAATTGTTCAAAAGTTAAAACTGATGATTGGAAATGTTTTTATTGCAGCGAACGTTATTCGGAAGCTAAGCAATCATGGACTCAATGGAAAAATGTAAGAAATAATATCATCGATCCTGTGCAGGTGTAGATGAATATTATTCCGATGAGTGTATTTGTGAAAACTGTAAAAATTAATTGAATTGAAAAATTTATCAATTAAAAAAAAAAAGATTATTTTTAAATATTTTTAGTGGCCAAATTTGCCCCAGGTATAGAGAATCAGTCAAAAAATGAGTAAGTATATTAAATTTTTTATAATTTGACGATAAAAATATGAAAATTGTACTCTTATAGTCAGCCTGTTTTCGCGTATTTTCAAAAGTTACTGACATCAAATATTTTTGTACACAAGTTTTTTTTTTTTCATCAGAACACATATCATTTAAAACATTTACGTATATAAAATACATGCATATTTACGATGTAATTGATAAGTACATCGTAAATATCGTAAGAGTGACAAAAATAAAAAGTAACGGTATTATAATAAAGATCTTGTGTATACACTGTGTTAAGAAATCGAGTCTATTTTATCCTCCCCTGGTATTAATAAATGATCAACTTACCCTATAGGTGAAATCTCATAATCTTATAGCGATATACTGTGTCAGGAGACTATATACTACTCGTCTTCGTTTTTCGGGAAAATTCATTGGGGTGCTTCCAGAGTTGGGTGATAAGGAATGTGGATAAAGCTGAAGAATATTCGAACGATAGCTGATACCGTATTGGTAGCAGTTGAACGCATAGAATAAACTGGACAAAAAAGAAAGATAGTAAAAGGTAATACTGAGAAAAAAAAAAGTAAAAGGAATAGAAAAAGAAGAAAGTGTTCATGAAACATCACACGGTCCTGTTGGCCTTACAGTCGATGCCGTATTGCTTCCACAGACCCAAAGGTTACCGAATCGTTCGAAGACTATCTTAATAGTAGAATAGATCGTTTGATACTATAGCCAAGTCGTAAAGGCTACGGCTCGGGCAATTCTGTCATCCCCGGATCCCGCCTTCTTCAACTCGCGAACTACCACCTTGATTATAGCAACCCTCGATTCTCAAGAAGTTGGCTTATAGAGCCTCATCATCCATGGATTTCAGTGAGGATCTTACATCTTCACACACTTCTAATACATACACCCTAAACCCTATTTATCGAAAGAGTGATATAATAGCAAATGCTATTATCTTCTAATTATTAAGTGAGCAAATAATTAACTATTTTTTTTTTTTTTTTTTTTTTTTTTTTTTTTTCAGTGAAAGAGATCCGGGCCAGGCGGTGCCCTAATCTATAATGGACCTCATTAGAACAATCTTAAAAAAACAATTTTAGTAATTTCTCATGTTCATTACGAGATAGATGGCTGCTATCAAAAATTTTCTTGGTTTGATTTTTGAAAATTTTGACAATTTGTAACTAAATATAAGAACTTATTAATGATTCAATTTAACAGCGGTTAGTTTAAATGATATATAGGAATTTAGAAAATGACCCGGATCGGAAAATTTAATCGGATTTTAGTCTAGACTGTATTTGGACTAATAGATCTGTATTTGAACTAGTTGATGTATCTTTACATTTTTATAAAAAATTTAAGCTGTTTTCGATCTATCACAGCAAAAAACGAATCGTCAAAGTGTAAAAAAAAGCGTATGTTAAAATTCTGAGTGTTAAATTTTCAACACTTTTGTGTGTCGATTTAACATACAATATTTATCTTGTTTCAATTGTCACAATCGATTGATTTTTTAACACAAAAAAATGTTATTTTATACGAAAGTAACACCTTTTATATGTTACTGTGAAATCAACACACAAAATATGTTAAAAATAATCTTGACCGAAACAAAAGAATTCTCGGATAATTTCAAGTAAAAAGTTAAAACTATTGCCTCGGTTGTTTTTCTGGGGGGGAAGTACGACGTGCTACCCATCGTGTAACCACACCATGTAATGATCCCCATACGAAAAAAATATATATCCGGATATATTCAGGCAAATCTGCATATATGAGACATATATTTATATATATGTTGCATATACGCGATATTCCAGATTTGTCCGGATATATCCGGATATATATTTTTTTTTGTATGGGTCGGCTGGCATTTTTTATTATTCATTTCATTATATATATACATATATTAGGGTGCTTCGTTTCCGGCGAAAGTATTTTTTTCGTTGCTCATCAAGGAAAATATTGTTTTTTATGCTAAAACAAAACTTCCTGCCAAGTTTGAGCTCTTCATTCCAATCCTAAGTACTTTCCATTTGATTTCCAAGATGTCCTATTTAAAATACATGTAAATTAAATTACTTTTTTTTTAACTTTCTAATACTCAGTTGCGTTTTATGATATCAACGCGGTTATGGTCGCAAATTGTAGGGCATTTGGTGTTCTTCAAAAGTACCCGGAGTAACTTAGTTGTAATTCCAGCTGTTTCACTTGTGTCCGCTGCGAAAGTCATTTTTCCTATGAAATTGACCTTTATTGGCTTGCAGAACGTAAACCGATGAAAGTACATTGAAAATGCTACTGGAAATTTTTTAGGAAATTTTATTCCCTTCAAAAAAAGTCCTATTAGTCAAGTCGCTAAATTCTATAGTTTCCGAGTTATAGTAATTTAAATAATTTAAAAAATATAATATTAAAAAAAAAAAATACAATTGATATTTTATTTCTTAAATTATAAAAATTACTTTGGAACAAATTTTCGGGCATTTTGATACGTTTCGTATTTGAGAAAAGTATTAAGAGGGTATTCTGGTCTAGAAATTTGAAAAAATCGATTTTCTTTTTTTTGTAAATTTCAAAGCTTGGACCGTCAAAAATACGCCCTTAAACGGATTTTTCAAAATTCAAATTATTTTCGAAGATACATCGGATTTTACGCGGCATCTAAGTCGGCCGAGTGGAGCAAATCACACAATGAACCCCAGATGTTACCGGGCGACTTGAAGACTCGTTCTTTTCAAGAAGAAGGCCCAATATATGGACCTGGGATCGCCGATTAATCCAAAGTGAGTATTAAAAATTATTATCTGAGTTATCTTACTAAAATTGTTTCTCAAACTTCAAACGTATTTTTCTCAAAACTACTTTTTTTGAGGTCGTTGACATGATATCTCAAGTTCTACCGTACCGATTCCTTTGAAATTTGGTGAAAATCTTTTTTATATATCTTTCTATCGCACCTGCCTTGGATTTTGAAAAATTTTAGTTTAAAGTATTTTTAAAAAATTCGAAAAGGTCCAAAAAAGGAGGTAAAAAAAAAAATTTTTTTTTATGTAGACCCCATTTTGTGAAAAAATTTTTTTTTTCTTGGCAAAGGTCCATACGATAGCGACATCTTTATTAATGAAAAATTTTCTAAATTTGTTTGTTTTAGATCACTACAAAGGTTGGAACCATGTCAACCAGGGAGCACTGTTTTTTTTGGAGCCTCCACTTCACCAGCCTGTAATTCGAGGATTTTTTAATTTTTTAATTTGAAAAATTTTTTTTATATTCCTTAAATATCAATAAAAATTATATAAAAAAATGTTCTTCATTTTTTTTTTAACCTAGTTCGACAAATGCCTAAGATTTAGGCTTCTAGACCAGAATACCTCCTTAATTTAAAATAATGACAGTAAATTTAATATGAAATTTTTTAATTAGCGATAATGATGCATTTAAATTACCTAGAATCATTATCAAGGCAAGGCGGGAGAACATATTGTATGAATCTTGTAGATTCCTTTGGGCCACATTGACGGGAATTTATGGTCTCCTCTTTGCTATAACATTAATACGTACCGAACGATGCAGACGGCCTGTAACTTAATTAAGGCAACGACGCAGTCCCAACCGCGACTCTGCAGTGAACACCAGTTTCTACATTCGAGTTCGCAATATTATCTAGTTTGCTCTTTCCGAGCATGTTACGCGCAGAATGGCCGACGGAAATTGTATTTGTTGCGCCCTACCTAGCTATCTCCTTCTGTAAAATCTATTTTGTGGAATACATGGTCAATTAACCACCACAAGCCGAACTGATTGCCAAACAATATTTTACTTTTTTTTACGACCCAAGACATCTTTATTAGAAGATGTAAAGTTTCATTTAAAAATTAATTGCTAATAAAAGTTATAAAACCAAAAAGAATAAGATAAATTAATATTAGAGATCTAAGTAATATATAACTTCAGTAATCGTTGTATATATAAATATATATTTCATCAACAGAAGATAGTTTATCGCTGGGTTTATAAACATAAAAAAAGACATTAAATTTAGTGAGAGGTAAAGGTTTTAGTAGTCGGCAGCGTATAACTGACCGATTAAAATGTGACGACTGAAACGTAAAGTTGATTTATGATCAATACAGTAAAACCACCTACTTGTCGGCGGCAACACTGATTCTTGAACAAAGCACGTGCATAAGCAAAGGACATCTCTGTCATTTAAAGAGGTGTCAATAACAATCGCTTTTACGAGATACTTATTAATTGTTACGATGCTTTTACGATGACATAAAAATGAAGCTACGAATAAGCAAGACAAGTGTCTACGGTGAATGAGAAGAGAAGAGAGTAGGGATTACATCAATGGATTATTGCCTCCGCTGCCATCATCGTATATTACTTATACACCACTTTTTCAAGTTAGAGTGGAATACCCACTCAACTTAACTGATGGTAAGATAATAAAAATACTAGAAATAAAATTATTTTTATGGCAACAAAAATTTGTGACAAGTTTAATTTTTATCTATTGTAGGCAGCCTTTATAAAAAAAAAACTAATGAAAAACTAATAGTCTAGTATTTTAGCGCACTAATGATTTAGAGTCACTAATTGGTTTAGTGATTTCGATATTTTTAGTGCCATAAGCGTAATGTGCTTATTCCTTAATATCGATGCTGTAACCCGATAAAAAAATTTGGATCCAATCATACACTCATGCTCTGACGGAAAATAATTAACCAGCATTAATGAGAAAACTAATGTTTTAATTTTTTCGCACACTTATGGATTAGTGTCATTAGTGCGTTTATTATCACTAATTTGAGTTTCACAGTAAAGTAGTGCCAGATATTCGAATTACTAATGAACACTACACTGCGAAAAATTTTCAGTAAATTTTACTATGGGTGCGATGTAAGACCGGACCATAAGAAAACTGTTACGAAATTTACAAGTGTCCCATAAGTGTAAACGGTATGCGCAGACGACACGATTGGGACCTATGCGCATATGTTTACTATGGTACTCGTAAATTTTGTACCAGTTTTCTTATGGTCCGGGGTTACAATGCACCCATAGTAAAATTTAATGGGAATTTTTCACAGTGTATTGAAACCTGGTAAGCACTTATCACTTTAGTAATATTGTAAGATTGACTAATCAGACTAGTAATCGTTAATAATCACTTTCAATAGTGCTGCCAGACTCAGTATTTGGAGTACTAATCATCACGAATAGAAAAATAATCACTTCTAACAATGTTGCCAAATTTATTAACCAGAATACTGTTAAACACTAATAGAACATTATTCAAAACTAACCACGTCCAATAGTGTTGCAAGATTTATTAGTCGCAGTACTAATGAACACTATACGAAACTAATTACATCCAATAGTTTTGTAGGATTCACTCGTCACAGTACTAATGGTCATCAAAATCATTAATAGAACACTTATCAACACTAATAAATATTCAATAGTGTTCAGAAGTGTTCATTAGTTTTTTTCCGTAATCATGATTACTATTTTTATTGACTAATTGATGTTTATTAATTTTGTTATCGATGAAAAATTATTTGTCATTACTGGGGCTCAAGCCTGGATCCTCCTGCGTATCAGTTGAAGCTTGTACCACTTCGCCAATACCACGGACCCAGAAATTAGGATTATTTTGCAGTTCCGTATATTTATCATAGAAATTCCCATAATTTCGACAATGAAAACAATATTAATCGGACTACTTTTGACCGGTAGTAAAATACTATTCGACATTAATAATTTCTCATAGCATTGAAAAATTCACTAGTCGGAGTACTAATGATCACTCATACTCTCTAAACATGAATTAGTGAAATAAGCGAATATTCACTTATTCATGTGTTAAGTAAACACTTATAAATATTAATGAATTCTCAATAGTATTCATTAGTTTTTTCCGTAAGGGATGTCATAGATCATTTATGAATTATGTAACTTAATTGAAGAAAAAACATTATATTGTCTAAAATTTATTTATTTTTGTCATAAAAAATTGTAATGATTGTTTTTTCATGATAAAGAGAAGCGTTTTCTGATGGTGAAGATGCAAAGAGAATGTCGAAAAATAAAGAAAAGTAGAAAAAGTAGATTTTAGATGGCAACTTAAATGATGCGGGTGTTAGAGGGTGGCAAAGGACTGAAGTTCGCTTGGCTTTGGATAACGACCGCAGAGAGCTAGGCGACGGTAATGCAAAGCACACGAGAGTACAGAAGAGTTTTTCTTTTCTCTCCTCAGGCGCTTGAAACCTTCCCCACGTTTCTTCTATCCCCTTGGCTTATCTTTCTACTAAATCCAACGATTTTAATACGCGTTTCTCGGCAATTTCCTTACTACACATTCTCTCCCAGGTCACCCCACCTTTTTTCTCCTTTTCTCGCCTTACAGATTCTGTGACCCTCTTTTTTTAACTAACTTTATTTTTACGATGCTATTTGAAGCAATTTCTGATTTTCCTCAATTCATTACGCCCACGCGTCAGCCTGCAGTGCTCTGTACACTTAACGGCTTTTTGTAATCATCTATTTTTTTTATCTTCCTAGCTTTTACTTTGCATGCTTTACATTGCAAACGTAAAGTACTTATTTCTTCGTAAATCATACTTATCATCCTCAAGAAAATAAAAGCTCTTTTTTAGTTTTCTTGTTTTCATCAAATAAATTCTCTACTCTAATAGATAGGATTTATTTTTCAGCAAATTAGGAAGGGAGGGCCAAAATGGGGAAGTGGGGGGGGTAACCCCATAATTCATATTTTTTCCTTGAATATTTGAAGGAATTACTGCCTTCAAACTAGAGGACTAATAAAAGGACGAAGTTGCACTACTTGCAGTTTCTGTCGTATGACTCGCAGCTGGCATAAAGGCCAAAGCAAAGGATGAAATCAAGTTAAACCGGTAAAAAAAAGGGTGGCAAAGTGAAAATTAGATTGAAACTACGGATAGCAGTAGCCGGAAATAGAAAATTCTAAAGCAAATACATCTAGGACAGTAGAGAGCGTCGGAAGAGAGCAATGAACCCAAGGACAGACCCGGGAAAATGCCTCAGCTATTATGTCGTCAATGCGTACAGATGAGGTGAAACCCTTTACATTTATTATTTCATACACCAGCCTGAGTACACAAATAGAAAATGTGTAAGAAATGTGGAACAAAATAAACAGATGTGGGAAACTAGAAAAAAAAAAGAAAAAAAGGACAAATTATCAAGAGTAGCTAAGAGTTCAAGGATGCCTTGGCTATATTGCATTTCAAACAAGAATAATTTCTCCGTGAATAATTTATTAATGCTGGCGTCCATTTCACCCATTGGCTGTTATGCGCATATTTTAGAATAAAATTTTTTTTTGCAGTTGTTTTCGATACAAATAATGTTTTGCTATTAACAAAATTAGAAAACGGTGATAAAAATATTTTAAGTAATTTTGAAGACTTGAAAAAAAAACTTCGCATGGAAGAAAAATTGGACTTTTATCCTCATCTCTGAAACAATTTTTAAACCTTTAACTCAATGAGAAAACTTTCTATAGGGTATTAACTTTTGAAGATTTTCAATAAGTAAAAGTAACAGACGCATCCACTAAAACAAAGTTACGGCAATAATGAATATATTTATACACGAAAAAATTTTGTTAATAAAAGATACCTTCTAGTTATAATAAAATTTTCAAACCGAATTAGATAGAAGTGAATATCATTTAAATTATTAGATAAACAATTTAAATTGTAGTATCTACCAACTACATAGAAAAATCTAAAATTATTGATAATAACCAGAAATTATAACTTTTATTGTCTTAACTAATTATAACTATTATCAATATCGTAATTCTTAATAACCTGATGGTAATAGTTATCATCAGCCCAAATAATAGTTACTATCTAAACTAATAAATAATTTAAATATCGGCGTTACAGTCTGAAGCTTGCTTACATGTAATTTTCTCTTTGTTTAACTGCGTTCACAGTTAGAAATTTTGTGTATTTGTGTTAAAAAATAATTTGGTTAAATTTTGTGTTGATTTTTAACACAGAAATCTGTTAATTCAACATAACCTGTTTGTGTTATTTTACTTTAACAGATTTTTTATATTAAATGATTAGAAAATATAGAATGTAGCACATTTTTTGTGTTGTTCGAAAATTGACACAAGATTTGTGTCGTTTGAATAAACGTTCCCGCGCAATTCTTAATTACTATAACCAAGCAAAGTATTGTAGCAGCATTTGTCTACAGGGAAGTTTGGATTATAATTTGTTAACAATTAAATATATACATTTTACAATTAAATTTAGATAACTTTCATATATTTTTGAACCGGTTCAATGGTTCGCTAAATTGACATAAGTTCTACTGAGGGTAGATCAGTATACTTAGGTTGGTTAGGTTATGTGCTTATGTTTATTAGTTGATTTTAACACGAAAAATGTGTTAAATTTATACAAATGTTCCGTTAAATGTACACTAATTTTGTGTCAAAAGAACAGATTTTATGTGTTCAATTTTATTTAACATAAAATTTGTGTTAAAGATCGACACAAATGCAATGTGTTGAATTAACACGAAAATTTGTGTAGACCGTTTGCAATACACGATTTGTGTTAAATTTAACGCAAAATTTCTAACTGTGTATGTGATGAATTTCACTTAATACTTGGATGATTGCTATTTTGATGATCATACCCAATCATTTAAAGTTATCAATAACAGTTACAATATTTAGAAAGTTTTATTATATTCGGACTTGAAAGATTGTATTGCTACTTATTTTTATTATTTGAAGGGCAAAATGGGCAGGGCTAAAATAAGAATATAAATAAATGATTTAAATTTATATATATTTATCCTATTTTTTGTTTCAGAATTTTTCCAACCTTGGACGGTAATAGTTACCAATTCGATTGTAACATTTATAATCTTTAATAGTTACAATTAGCATCTTCGATAGTAATCGTCACCACATCAATTGTTACTGTTATCATTCTCAATGGCAAAACTAATTATTTTACCACTGAAAAATTTTGCTACAATTTCAAATAGTTGAAATTTAAAATTTAGTATCGTCGATAGTATAATAAAATTTTCTCCATATATGAATACTTTAAAATACCTTTTATTATTATTATGTTTCTTTAAATATTCCTTTGAGAAAAAAAATCCAGTTTTTAATTAAGACGATAAAAATATGTCTTAATGATATTTTAGAGATTAATGGGTACTATTAAAATCTTAATGTCTTAACGATTTCGAATCTGTCTTAACTGGTTTTCGAATAAAAAAAAATACCGAAAAAAATTTTTTTTCTCCGAATAGACTCAACCGATTTTTAATTTAATTAATAGGTTGTTAGTGATGTAGAATAAAAAATTAACAGAAAAAATATTCAGCAATAATAAATAAGAGTGAAGTTCTTAATAAACTAATAGTTAATACTATTTGTGAGATTTGTCCTTTTTTGGAATAAAAAGGAATTTAAGTTGTAAAGGTTTAGGCCTCTACATTGAGAAAAGAAATTAAATTCGAGTAATTATTTTTTTTTATTTCATAAATACTGTATAATAAGCAATTTTTTCGTAAAATAAAATTGATAGATTTTATTTGAAGAAAACTGTTGCAGCACTTTAGTAATAAATTTCTAGAAGCATCAATTACTTGGCAAGCAAATATTTCGACAGTTTAGTTGATATGTTCTCAGATTTTTACAATTAATAACTTCAATAAAACAATTATTTGGTTAAATAAAAAAGGAATTGAAGAAAGATATAATTAGAAATTAGAAAAAAATTATTGCACTTAGAAAAAAATTTGTTTTTATAACAAAATGAAATTTCTCATTGGTTTTGATGAAAATATAAAGTATATTAATTTTTTCAAGAGCTACTTTTATAAACTATTAAATATTAAAACTTGATTACTTAGTTGTATAAATTAATATTTGAGATGACAAATATCTAAAGATAACTCAAGAGTTTATTTAAAACATGATTTCCAATAAGCCACCGTGACTGAGCGTGCTTATTTTCTTCAGCTAAGAAACTGTTTTTCAGTCAATAATTTTTTCGTATTTATTTAAGAAATTAATTTTTCGGATCAAGAGAATTTTTTTTTAAATCAAGAAATTTTCAATTTCGTTTTAAAAATAAATTTATTTGGAACAAGAGAATTTACTGTCTTGAACAAAAAAAAATTTTTGAATCAAGTGTTCTATTTGTCTTGAATCGAGAAAAAAATTCGAAAGACAATATTTTTCTTGACCCAAGATAACTTTTTTTCTGTGTACACAAAAAAAGGATTTCTTGGTGCAAGAAAAATTTTTCATTTTATTAGAAAAAGAAAAAAGTTTAGCTACTACTTTTTTTTGACAAAATAAAATTTTGTTCTTAGTATTAAGCAAGTAAATAAAATACTTAGATCAATAATTTTTTCTTTAAAATAAACATTTTCTCTCTTAGTGTACGAAATAAAAAAGAACTTGAGTTATGAAAGTTTCCCTTGTCTACTATACTATCATAGAGTCGTTCAACCCTTATAAAGATAAAAAAGGGCATCTACCATCTTTCCCTTTGTCTTCGATTTGAGATACAATTGAGGGTAAACGAAAAAATAAAACCTTTAAATAAAAAAGAGTTAGAGCGAAAAGTAGCATTCTCCGTAATTTGTTTACGTGTCACCATTTTTTACTATTTGCAGGACAGCCCCAATGAAAATTAATTACATCATCTCCGACTTTCTACTCGTGCCACCGATAATTGTCTACCATCTACCCTCATATTTATCAACGAATAGAAACCCATTACAAAAAACAATAAATTACCCATTCCACATTTCCCCAAATGCGATCCCCATACATAGAAATCTAATATATTGAAGTCAGTAAATAAGGACAAGTAACCGCAACCCATGGCGAATGAAATGGATATAATATTGAAGAAATAGTTGATCATTACAAGCAATAATAGTTGCTATTGCCACCACCATACAATAATACACCCAAGAATCCTTTAGATTCCGCTGCGGGAACCTGAAGAGTTGTACGGTGATAATTAAGATGTCACTGTATCGCCACCCTTCTCATAAATACACCGAAATTCCCACGTAGGGATCCTCTCTATTCTTCATACTCTGAAATCGTATATATTGTGTATTCATACGTCCATATTTACTAACTATTTAATCATGCCACAGTAATTCCAAAGCGAGTTTCTGCTCTGCGTCAGGAATATAAATTAAACATGGAGCAATCATTCGTTAGCTCAAGTTTAAATAAAAAATTCCGGTTGTCCTCGTGCAGGAGACAACGGGCAGGGATAAAAAAAAAATAAAATAAAAATGAAAAGATAAGCGGGAACACGGATTCGCGGCAGGTAGGCGAGGCGATAAATATGATTTTTGTGTGAAACCGGCTGAAACGTTTGCCTCGATCTCCAGGGGTGGTCTTCGTGCTCGTACATCACCTCAAGATCGTCCTCGTCGTTACAGTCCTTTCTATGTCTTGAAAAGGCTCCTCCTCCGGGGAACCAGAGTTGTAGTGAACAGATAACCAGGTTTCCTTGTAACATCGTCCATCATTGGTTCTCTAAAACCAGTACCAGTTTATTTTCACCGGTTTTATTCCTTCGAGTATCTCAATTTAAAATGCCATTGATGCTTTAGCTTCAGTGCTAATATTTACGTTCTGTTAAGTACAGTTTCTTTTCGACAGACCATTACATCTTCAAATTGTCTCTTAAGAACTTATTTTTATTTAAAACGGTTATTTATTGGCTCCGTGATGTAAAAATGTTTACTCATGTAAAAGACCTTATGGAATTTTTACTTTATATTAAGCAATAAATTTATCGTATGTATGGATTGGAATTTAAGTTATGTATTTATAACATTTTAATTTTCTACACTCGAAATCTGAAATCCCATATTTAAGGAAAGTTTTTTTCATTCTTTGTTGTAATTGACATTTGGATAAAATCTTTCAAGGAAAAACAGCTCTGTAAAAATTTCAGAAAAATTTTAAATTTACAGAACAAAACATGTTATTTTTATATTGTAAATTCTGTAGACCCAAGTCTGTAATTTTTTATATTTTGAGGCTGCGATAATTACAAAGTGAAATTGCAGAAGTCACAGAAGTATTATTTGATGTAAATAATGCTGAGAGGCTTATGTAAATATGACATCTGACCAGGGAATAATGCAGGACCAATTTTTCATACAGAAATTTCAGTTTTAAATGCTTAGTAACTTTTGAATCCATTTCCTCAGACAATTGCTGCAAGTAATGGTTGAAAATTTAAATGATTTTATTATTATATACAGTGAGAAAAAAAATACTATTTTCCAAACAAGAATTTCTTGGTTCAAGAAATCCGTTGAAAATATTTATTTTATTATTATCAATTATCAATTTCTCGAGAAAAGAGCATCAAATTTATTTTTGTTATTATATGAATTTGATATTATATTATGAGTAAACAAAAGAATAGCCTTACTGCAATTAAATAAAAACTATTTCCTTCAATTCTACGGAATTATTGAGACTACATTATATGTTCTTGAAAATTATCAAGAATACACGTTCTTGTATCAAGTAAATGTTCTTAATAAAAGTATTTTTTTTCCTTAGTGTATAAAACCAAAAGATAAAAATACTAAAATAAAAACCAAAAGATAAAAATTATTTTCTAAAATTTCGAAAATCATCTAGTTTTTTAGAAAAATTTTTTGAAAAACTAAAAGTTAAAAAAAATAGATTTTCAAGAAAAAAATACAAAATATTCAAATTTTTTTTTTAAACAAACTTCTAAAATTATAAAACTACTCTGTAACGATAACATATCATACTTCAGTAAATTTTAGATAAACTGTAATATTTTATCAGTAGTTTATCAGTAAATATTACATAAATTAATGATGTATAATCTACAGAAAAAAGATGTAATTTTTCTATTATTTTATCTACTAGTTACATTTTTTTATTTGTAAAGATAACATTTATAAATTTATAGAAATAGCATCTATCTGCAATTTTTACAAATTTTTTTTTTTTCGTCTTAAAGACATCTTTTACTTTTTTTCGACTTTTTCAATCTCCTTTAACGAACATTAAGAGCTTAATCTCGTGTGCTCTTTTTTTAAATAAAGTACGTCGCTTTATTTTTTTTGAAAATATCCCAGCTGGACAAAAGACAACTCTTTCCTTCTCCATAACTTTATAGACAACGATCTTAACGACCTCTTACAACTTACATAAATGATCCGAATACTTCTTTGGTATAAAGCTTACACTTGGATTTAATTTACAAACTTATCTCATTAAAATGATCTGCAAAAGTAACTTCAATAATACTACTGTTCAAATTGAAAAATTTTTTGTAATCATTTCACAATGTATAGCCAAAAGTAAACAGTATTGTAAAAAAATAATATCTTAATTCCAATTTAATAATTTTTTTTCTTTCCTTATTATTAATAAGAGTGAATAATCCGTACTGATAATAAAAGAGAAAAAAATATTTATATAAAGTGTAATTGTTCTCTGTAATTTCGTAGATTTATTTATCCCTTGTTCTTTGTCTTTACTCACACCGCGCTTGAGCTGAAACTCATCCCCGTGTAGACCAAGATTTACGAAACCAGCATAAACATCAGGGAGATTATAGCAGGAGTTCGCTCTAAAGTTTTAACGAGATCCCCTCAGCACGGTGTCGGTGACATTATCAAATAATTGAGTGGTATAATTCTCTGTCTTCTATATCCTCCGTTACGGTCCTTTTAAAGTTGTAGAATTAAATCTTCACTTTTCTGTCATCCACAATTGTCTGTTATTAAAGTAGAAAAGAAAAAAAAAAGAAACATCATTTAAGAAGGTATTCACTGAAAAAAAAAAAATGTATATTTAAAAAAAAAAATGATTGATGTAAGCATTTTAGTAACTTAAATACTACCAAGCAATTATTTTCTTCAATCAAGTAAATTTTTTTATAATAAAAATTTTTCTTGCACCAAGAAATCATTTTTTTTATGTACACAGAAAAAACAGTTATCTCGGGTCAAGAAAAATATTGTCTGCCGAATTTTTTTTTGTTTCACGAAAAATAAATCACTTGATCGAAAAACTTTTTTAGGTTCAAGACAGTAAATTGTCTAGTTTCAAAAAAATTTATTTTTAAAACGAAATTGAAAATTTCTTGATTTAAAAAAAATTCTCTGGCTCCGAAAAATTCATTTCTTAATTAAAAACGAATAAATTGTTAACTGAAAAAATGTTTCTTAGCTAAAAAAAATAAGCACGCACAGCCACGGTGGCTTATTGGAAATCATGATTTTAATAAACTCTTAAGTTATCCATCGATGTTGGTCATTTTAAATATTAATTTACACAACTGAATAACAAAATTTGAATATTTAATAGTTTATAGAAGTAGCTTTCGAAAAAATTAATGTATTTTATATATTTATCAATACCAATGAGAAATTTTATTTTGTTATAAAAACAAATTTTTTTCTTAGTACAGTAATTTTTTTGTAATTTTTAATTATATCTTTCTTAAATTCCTTTTTTTTATTTAACCAAATAATTGCTTTATTGAAGTCTTTAATTGTAATAAATTTGAGAACGTATCGACTAAATTGTCAAAATATTTGCTTGCCTCAAGTAATTGATGCTTCTAGAAATTTATTACTAAAGTACCGCAATAGTTTTCTTAATATAATAGCTATCAATTTGATTTTAGAAAAAAATTATTTGTTTTATTATTTATGGAAACACGAAGAATAATTATTTGAATTTAATTTTTTTTTTCTAAATTCATTCACAATCAGAAATTTGTCGTTATTTTAAATTTACTAAATTTGTAAATTTATATAAAAATAATCAACGGCAAGAGACTATACCATGTAAATGAAGACTCCTCATTATTTCTTATTATTTGTGTACCAGAAAAAAAAAATAGAATTCATACTAACAAACGCTGGAAAAGATTTGATTTCGGGAGTAATCTTCCGAGCTCATCAGTGTCGCTTCAAGTCCTGGATAACAAAGGCACCGTACGAGGATTTGAGAGCTTGAAGAAAGAGTAAAAACACCGTAAAGAAAAAGTAGTAAAAAAGGTTGAAAATAAACAAGTCGTGGTAATGCGCTCGTACATCTCAACGAAAGATTAAACAGTTAATAAGAATAAGAGTCCTAGGGATTCCCTCGTCTCGATCCCCCCTAGGATCCCGTGGACTCCTTTCACCCACACACTTCCACCCCCGCGTACACGAACCTGCAGAGTACACGCACGGGGTGCGGCGGGGGGTTTCCCCCGGGTGGTTGGAGGGAAATGGCGGCCATCTTACCCGCGAGCTCTTCTCGAGAACCAATCGGGTCTCTTCTTTGGGCGTTAAGGCGGTAACTCCGGCTGAAGAATTGCTTTTGCCACGTTAGACACATTTTTCTCGCTTTTCCTTTATTCTTGCCGGCGCTGCCTCGCGGCCTCACCCTCCGGTCCTTTTGCTTCTTTTCCATTCCTTTCGCCCTTCTTTCTCTCAAATACTCTTTTACCCTCTTCCTCTGCACTTTCACACCGATCTTCTGTATACTTTCATACCAAACCCTCATCCTTTTCTTCAGCCATACCAACTTCTCGTTTCACATCTTTTATTTCTCTTTGTTCATCACGACCACCCCTCATGTACCATCGTCTTTTTCTTGAGTTCATGTTCGTAGTAGTACCTGAGAATATAATAGTGTTCATCCCTGAAGTGAGCTCCATCGAGCGGCAGGTGGCTGACCTTAATAACGTCAAGCATTATAATCTATAGAAAAAAAAAAAAAAAGGAACCATAAAGAAAAAAAACAGCGGAGGTATATGACGAGCACGTGTATGCGTAATAGAAGCAACCAAAGGGATGGGTAGGGAGGAAATGTTACCTGTGATGATGAGGAAAGGTTTCAAAACCAGCCAATGATGGTGACCAATAAAATTTATGAGAGCAGACACAGACTTTTCCCCTGGCTTTCTTGAAATCATCCCGGGTCGTATGACATTAAGTGGCGAAAAAAAACTGCTATTCTATTGGAGTATCTAAAACTCTTAAGAAACGGTTTGGATGAATAGTGGAAATAAAGTCATTCGTCACGACAACTCGTATTCTCGACAAAGTAAATTGTGAGACACATTCGTTGGTATTTATTTATATTATGCCACCATTGTGTCGCGACCAAAAGTTCTCCAAATGATTCTGTGGGATTGTTTGCAATGGAAGTTGGGGATCCAGGTGCTGGTATTGATAAATCAGTTTGATTTTTTTAAATCTATGAACTTTAAATTACCGCGTGTTTGCATTACTTCAATTTATTCGGGAGAATGAAAAAATTATTTATTGCAGTTAAACTCCTATTGAATTATCAAAAGCTTAGCACATACTTGGATGTGTGGAAGAAGAGATCGTATATAGACGGCATTGTATATACAGTATACCGATTCTATGGATTTTACGAGTTGTTTTAGTATCAATACAATGTATTTTCAAGTTTATGAAAAACAACCCTTATATTTAAGGGTAATGATACAAACTTACTTTATACACACACAGAAAAAAAAAATCGACAGAAGTAAATATTCTTGATTCAAGAAAATTTTTTTGAAAACCTCATTTTCTTAGGTAAAGTATAAATTTCCTCTGACCAAGACGAATTTTCTTTCATCAAGATAATTTTTCTTGACTCAAGACAGAGATTTTCTTCGGACGAGAAAAAATTTTTTGACGCAAGAATTTATTTCTGGCCCCAAGAAAATTTTTGCATTATAAATTGAAACAAAAGTTTTTTTGAGGCGAGAAGAAATTTTCTTGGAGCAAAAAAAAATTTTTTGAGGCAAGAAATAAAATTCTTCCACCAATAAATTTTTTCTAGACCTAAGAAAATTTGTGCCTTCAATTCATAATGCCAAAATTTTTTTGGGTCGAGTTAAAATTTCTTAGGTCAAGTAAAAATTTTCTTGGAGCGAGTAAAAATTTTTTGTACCGAAAAATTCTTTTCTTCTGTGCATAAATATAATTTCATTATTTTTCTTAAAAAATAAAAGTATCATATGGAAAAAGTGAACAATAAAAAAAATTATATTGTATGTAATGAAATTCTCCTTTAACCCTCTTACAATTTTATATTTATATGAATAGAATAACAGATTGACGTATGAAATGTTTATGACGTGTCCTTGCTACTTTATTTCTTTGTCAGAAGTTTAAATTCTGCAGCCCTAAAAATGGTCGTAACAGTAGTACTAAAAATAATACCAATTGTGTTACATAATATAATTTCATAATTGTTATATTCTATCTTTTTCACATTCCCAGTCCATTAAAGATTATGAGAACGATCATTGGTAAGTGGGTACGTAAATGTCATGCCCGTTTACCGACTAGTAGGGGTTGGTATACACAGGAAACTCCCTGTCTTTATGGGAGTCAGCGCTCTCTTCGTCGTAGGTATCGTCGAGACACCACCAACGGTCATCAAAGTCTTTTACGATCGAGTAACGGGATTTAAAGTGACGATGAAGCAACCTCAAGGTACTCACTCTATATCCTTCACGACCTCGTAAATGTTACAAATGACATTGTTAAATAAGCATGCTTTAAAGTGCACATCAACCTTTTCTAATAGAGAAAACGTTTATTGTCATGCTGCGGTTCTTTAGGGAGTTGTTCTATAAAGAATACATTTAAATTTATAATTTTAAATATTTATATACAAAGAAAAAATAAGGAATTTCTTGTCGCAAGATATATTTTTAACTATAAATTAAAGACAAAAATTTTCTTAATACTGGAAAAAATTTGTTGGCGTAAGAATTTTTTTCTTACTCCCCGGGTCGAAAAATTTGATCTGATTTTAGTCTAACTGGACTGTATTTGGACTACTTGGTCTAGTATTGAACTTCTATAAAAATTTTAATGTTTTTGATCTACACGGACCCAAAAATTTACTCGGATTTTCGTCTAATTGGATTAATTGATCTGTTTTAGATCTTTTAAAAAAAATTATAAGCTGTTTTTGACCTGTTGTTTTAAAAAACAATCGCATGACGGGCAGACAAAACTAGAGTAATTCTTGAACTTTAAAAATTTCAGTTCTGAAAATTTGCAAGAACAAAACTGGATTAAATCATGAACTTGTAATATTTTTATTTATGGGCAATATTTATAAAAAAAATATTAAACTACAGAATTGATTATGTTTTGTTTACTATTTACTTATAGTATAGTTTGATTAGCGAGACTTTGCGCTTCAGTTTTTTACCCCCCACCATCAAGGCGCAATGTCTTAAGTATTAAATTTAGATGGTGGGGGTAAAAACCGAAAATATCCGAAACCCAAACTCTCGCTAATCCAACTATATCTTTTGTTTAAAAATGTCGGCAGTTAATGAAAGTTTGACAGCTCAATTTTTTAATTGCCTTGACTGCATATTTATAGCATTAAATAAAAGTGATAAAATAACTTAAAATGTCAAGAAATTTTTCTTATTTACTGGATGAAATTGAAAATATTTTGGCATTAGAAAACATCAAAATTATTGTGACATCTTACGGAAGCACATTAGCATGTTTCAAATACCAAGAAAATTAAAATAAATTTATAAATCTAGATTATTATTATTATTATTTATATTTATAAAAAGTCCGGTTTTTTATCTAAAAGCAATTAAAAACAGACTAAAAATTATAGTAAATAAAGTCTGTTGTTCTCCTTAAAAAACAATTGAACACAGGCTAATAATTATAATAAAGAAATCTGTTTTTAGTCTAAACCCGATTTAAAACAGACTAAATATCATACAAAAATAAGTCTGATTTTTTCCTAAATAAGGAATAGTACGGGCAAAAACAGATTGAATTCCTATAGAAAATAAATACGATTTATAAAATTGAATTAAAAAAAAAATATTTGAATTTATCATTTATTTTAAAACAGATCTAATTTTTTAGCTGGGTCCAAGAAAATTTTTTTTCGCTCCAAGAAATTTTTTTTTTTTTGTGTAGATTACGAATTAATTTATTTTCAGCTCAAAAAAAAGTGCATATATTAAAAAAAAATAAATAATAATAATTTAGTTGATCAATTAAATTTATTGATCTACATGAAATAAAAATTAATCAAAATATCATTTTCAATAATTTTATAATGCACTATACTAAATGTTACTTTTTGTATGTTACGTCATTTAGGGGACTCATGTTTTAGGGCCGATAAATAAATAAAAAATAAATTCTATAGAATAGTTTTATGGGTCCCATCTCGAACATTAGAACATTTTGTACCTGTACTGAAGAGACCGGGACAAAATGGTAGTACCAAGTTTTTTATAAGAAGTTTTTTTTCCATTAAATTTATACTTGAAAGTATGAAATTATTTAAGTTTTGTTTCTCGCTTCAAATTAAGGGAGAAGGGGGGAAGGACAAATTAAGAGGCGGTGGTAATATTTTACTTGTCTTATTAGATTCTTTAGGAAAAAAAATTTTTGGCTGCAAAAATTTATCAACCAAAATGGATAGAGATAACTTTTATAAGATTCTGATTTCAATTAAAAATAATTCAATTCTATAAAATATAACAATTGAATTTTATAAAAAATAAAATAAATAAAGTTTACAATTTTAGGCTATCCAGTTTGCCTTCACCATATCGTAAAACTACATCAATAAAACTTTTAGTGTTTTTATTTCTAAAATTACCTGATATTTTTTTTTTTTTTATGAAAAATCGCATAGGTCAAGAAAAAAATCCAAATACCTGGCATTAAGAAAAATTTCTCTGCTTTACCTGAGTGCCAACTTGTCTACAAAGTCTTTTTTATAATCGTACAAAAACATTTATTACCATAAAATTTACCGTCGTTCAAAATTTTGTCCCGTTCTTCCACCCATGAAAATTAGAAATATACGATTATCGGTATATAAATGTGACTAGCAACATTATAGTGACGTTGCCGTTCAAACTAATAATGTGTTATATATTTATTATAGTTTACTTTGAAACAACGTAGATCGACTTTATTTATTTTTTAAACCATCTAATGATAAATATCAATGCACTAATATTCTTAATGTGTCTACCTGTGGTTATGGTTGTCAATAATCAGCCATATTACTTACCATGAAGTATGACTTATGATTAACACCCATAACGACATCTATTAGTAAGCTATGTCAGTTATGTATTTTTATGCTCCTGTCAATGTCCTCCTATTAAAAGGACTATAATAACGGAAAACATTGAAATCTATTTAATGCATTATAAGTTTCTACTGATGACATTGATAAAATTTGAGTAAGCCATTAAACTTTTTTTACCTTAATCGTGTTGAAAATTTTAATCTGATTGTCGTCCAATTAGATTGCATTTGGATTAATTAGTCTGTATTTCAAGTTTTATAAAAGTTTTAAGTTGTTTTCGATCTAACGAAAATTAAAAACAGAAAGGAAAAGTAATTTTGGTCTGGATAAGAATAAAAGAAGGTATTACGTTATGAGGAAAAAGTCTAATTTAGATTTGGAGGCGACCAAAACTAAAAATTATTGAAAACAAGACTGAAAATAGTCTAACTAAGGAATAGTATAGTCGAAATTCAATTAAATTTCACATGCGAATTAAATACCAATAAAAATGAAATTGAATAAAACTTACTTAAAATTTTTATTTGATTTGAAACAGATCAAATTTTTCGATCCGACTCCTAAATCAAAATAATGAATTTAATTGAATTCATTATATAAAATGAAAAAATACTTTTGTGGCGCCATCATTCGGAATTCCCGTGCACTCGCTCACATTATCCCTCCACTGATATCTAATCTACTGGATACGCAATAAACCGATGAGTGGTAATTTCCTCTTTGTTCCGTCATTATCACATTATCAAAATTATTTCATAAAAATTGGAACAGAAGTGACCAATAGTCGAATTATATTTTTTGCTACCCATGGAAATTGATTTCTATATAAATAAGATCGATAATTTCATCAAAAATACTGACCCTTAAGAAAGTATCTCAACCCTTTTTAACCGATTTTTAAAATTTTCTTCCAAAATTAATAATACAAATTAAAAATTATCTACTAACTCCAAATGAACAGTCAAAAATGTAACAGTACTCATAAAGTACAATAAATAAATAATATTTATTAAATATAAAAGTAAAAGTAGTATTTACCATCATGAAGAACAATATCGACGGAGTTGAAAAACTGAATAGTTTTTACGGCTCCATCTGTAGGAACTTACATTAATTATGCAAAAGTTTCCGCACAACATAAACCCACTTGAAAAAGTGGTACGACATAAAAAGATGGGATCTTTAACACTTGTTACAAATGAAAGCAGCGAACGATATAAATTCCTATGGTACAAATTTATGGATAAATTTAAACTGACAATAATTGTTATCACCTCATCATATAAGGAGGTAACAGATAATAAATCCGACTATAAAAATGTTAAACTAGTGAGTGCGTTTCGTAGGGCTGTTTTAACGTTGAGTTGCGTGCAGCCGTGATCGTTAAAATAGTCATAAACCAACGTAACCATCAGAATCATGTTTTCATTCTATACCACTATAAAGGATTTAAATCACAAACAAATTTACTGACAATGAGACGCGATTTAAATTAATTTTTATTGCTCATAAAGTTTATTGCTGAAACTATTTAAAGCTTTGGTGTAATAAAAATTAAGTAATGGTAATTTTTCACGATAAGATAAAGTAGAGTGATGCCTTTAGTAGGCCAGGATGACTGACAAAATACCGTCAGTCGCATGATTTTTCCAAAAATCTTATGATATTCATAGAATTTCTGATAACAGTTTTTATTGCGCTGACGTAAATTTACGGCTGAAGTAAAACGTCAGCGGACTGCAAAAACTTGATACTTAATAGTGCAAATAGTTAACGGTAATTCGTAATCAACTTGAAAGTAAGAATTTTTTTTTTGCAATTTTTTTTTCTGAACTTGCCTTCGGATTGAAAAAGTAACTTTTGCGGTTCAAATTTTTTTCTCGCAACTTTAAGGAAAATTGTGGCCGTAGGCTTTTCCGTTCTCGAAGTTCATCTCGTATACGACATTAGTAGTTCATCTAGTATATTGACATTACAGTCAATACTTGAAACAGAAGAGCTTGACGTTGACTTCATAGAAAAGACTGAGCAAAGTTTTGAAGAGAAAGTATGGCTATCAGGGGTGTTAAGTCCTTATCCAAAAGTTCCCATAGGATCCACTCAAATGAGTCAAAAGCCACATAAATACTAATAGACTTGTAGGGAAGTGGGGTAAAATGGGCCCGTTAAGAAAAAGGGGTGTATATGTAATAGAAATGTAAGCCTATTTTGTCCCCAGAGGCCCATCTGCGCTCCCTCCTCCCTTATTAGTTCCTACAAATACAGTCAAACTGAACCAGTTTTGACCTATACGTGACTTATTTTGTCTTAAATCGATCCTAACTAAGCCACAAAAAGTCAAATCTAACTCAAATATGGAGATTTTACAGACTAAAAATATGAAATTAATTGAAATTGAAGGATGACTTAAATTTTAAGTATAATCAAAACTTTCTTTCGACCCGGGTACTTTCCGCCATGGTGGTTACTAATTAATTGGTTTTCAAATTTACCTGACTCATCTCTCACCCTCATTCGTTCTTCAAAATATAAATAATTCGATGAAGGAATCTAATTTATTTACGATTGGAATTTTGTGTTTGGACTCGGCTAAATCGTTCACTGTAGAATCAGCGATTTTTATAGCTCCAGTGGAAAATCGTTTAGTTCTATAAAGATCTCAGTAAATTTACATCGGTTTACGTAAATTTTTGTGAATATAAATCTATAGCAATGGAAGTATATACATTCATATATATTATAACTGTCATTAATCTTACGGTCATTTTAATGGTAAAGTAAAATAAACTTGTGAAAAATTGAAAATTTTTATGCAAATATGAACATAGAAATTATTTCAATTAATTCGTTTAAAAAATAGACTTTTTTTTATATAATTATAGCGGTACCCCCCTCCCCTCCCATCCTCTACAAATTTTAATTTTTCATTGATCGTAAGATAGTAATATTTGTTCAAGCTTTTCTTAAAAAAAAAAAAAAAAAACCCCGATATACAAAATTCAAAGCGTGGCTTGATGCACTATTTTACAATCTAGTACTGGATGCTTTAATTTTTTAAAACTGTTTATTTGTTTAAGACAAAAACGTGGATACAGTTTCCATTTACTGCGCAAGTGCAACAAGGACAGTTCCGTTCGTCACGAGTGTGACAGAGAAAAAAAGCCGACTCCTCTTAAGCATATAGATTTTTTTATATATCTTTATTAAGCTCAAACTAATTCGAAATTATATATTTTTATCCAAGTACTATTTTACTAATCATAAATGTCAAGATGTTATTTATAAGGTAATAAAAGTATTTCATTTACATACAAGATAAAAATAAATACATATAAAAAGTTTTGATGTTAATTTTAAATTTTTATTCTAAATTTGTCTTCTGTAATATTTTTTACTAATTTAAATGCTCTATTTTCGACAAATATCCATCCTAGAAAAATATATTTTAATAGAATATTTTTTTAAGTCGATAATTGAGAAATCTTCAATTACTACTATATCTAATGATACTGACTGCTGACGATAAATATTACTAAGAAAATATCTATAATATCGATGATCGATTCTCTTCAATCGAACCAAAAATCTACAACTTACGATAAATGACCGTATAGTATGTTTCTGAAAATTAACGTCAGAGTGACCAAGTGAATATTTCTATAAGTAATGATCTGAAATGACGAATAAGTGTCGATTAGTATAATTAAAGTAGTTTAGTTTTTTATTACTAGTGTATAAAATATTCTATTTAAGTACCAGAGCTTAATTTAAAAATCATATTAAAATATATAATTGTATGCATAAATTTTAATTAACTATGCATCTGAAATTTTATTTTCTACGTTAGATGCATCTGGGGTAAGTGTGCGCTGTAAGTGTGCACAAACCCATTCATTGCGGACTGAAATATATGTCGTTCCGTACACTTACCCCACATCAATATATGGGTGACCAGTAAACGTAATAGAGTTATGCGGGGCAAGTGTGCGCAGTGGGTAAGAGTGTGTATATTTATGAATTTCAGTTCGAAATAAATGGGGCTGCGCACACTTATCCCACTGACTTTATAGAACTTTCTTTTTTTTTTTACATTGAACATCGCTTATAAAAAGTGTTAAATATAGAAATACAACTCAATTCACTATATATAGTTGAAAAAAAAAAAATTTTATGTATGTGCATAGTATATTATTTATTCATCAGTTTAACATATTATAAGTAACACTCAATTACGATGAACATCAACAGATGACAATTATAAAAAGCACTTAAAAATATCGTCTGATTTATGTGGTGTCACAATATCAGCCAATCATTGTAACGTAATGGCCACGGAAACTGCAAGAGAGATAAATATTAGTATTTTCCGCTACCGATAGATGTCGGCGCTGGATTTAGTAATAAATTGTGGCGGGATTCCCGCCCATTGGATACTCAGGGCGGTGCTTGGGCTCAACGTACTTTTGGATTCCCCCACTTTAACTGTCTTTATCCCCACTATTGTAAATCCCCTGGCGGGTTTTATTCCCCTACAATGACAACTTACCGGGTACCATCCTGATCATCTTCATAAATGAGAGTGTGCGTTTGAAATGGTATTGAGACTAATTTAAGCTTTACCCGACTGTTACAGCGTTTGTTTATCGCTTGTTAAAACAATCTGAATTAAATATAAACCATCGGTAGCAATGTTTTAACTGACTAGACAGTGTGGCGCTACAAGAAAAATATCTATAAGATGAATCATTTAATTCATTTAATTTTACAAAATTACTAAAACTGATAAATCATACTCGGATTATTATATTTATTAATCTCATATATAATTCTTAATGTCGTATTTTTTTAAATAATTATTTTTTATAATTACGGAAACATAAATTTTAGAATTCAAAGCAAAAGTAGATTTTTGGGAGCAAGAAATTTTTTCTTTTCAATTGTCAGTGCAATATTTTTCTTGGGTCAAGAAAATTTTCGCTTCATCATTTAAAAAAAAATTTCTTGGAGCGAGAAATTTTTTCTTTTTCATTCCATCTTCCAAAAGTTTTTTTTGCCTCAAGACATTTTTTGCACTATAAATTAAAAACAAAAATTTTCTTGGAGCGGGAAAGAATTTTTTTTGTTAAAAAAAAAATTTTTTTTGAGTCGAGGAAAAATTTCTTTCGTCAAAAATTTTTTTCTAGTCCTTCTTTTCTATTCAATTAATGATGCAAAATTCTTCTTGTGTCAAAAATTTTCTTGGAGCGAGAAAAAATTCTCTTAGAGCAAGAAAATATTTTTGGAGGCGAGGGAAAATTTCTTACGCCAAGAAATTTTTTTTTTTTTCAATTTATAGTGCAAAATTTTTCTTGCGACAAGAAAAATCAAATCCTTGTTTTTTTGTGTAAAGAATAAGACTGAGAATTAATTGACTTATTTAGCATAAAACAATAAATTACTAACAGTAAATTATCTCGGATGAAAAAGCAATTTCAGGGTACTTTGACTTAAAAAAACTAAAATAAATATGAATGCATAAGATAAAATATATCCATAAGAAATGTGTTTATAGAAATAATAAAATATACTCTGCCCTAGGGAAATATAGACCTTCAGTCGCCAAAAGTTGGATTGTGCTTGTATATAAAGCGCGGATATATGTTGCTACGAGAAGATCAATACGCCATCCGGCGTGTGCTTCTGCATAGAATTCAAATGGTACGAGTAGGGTAGATATGTATTTGATACGTATAGCATTCGTGACTGAATGGCGCCTGGCTCATAATCTTTCGTCTAGATGATCTAAAATAAATTGGTATAGTCCCGTACGCATTCTCTTGTGTATGTTACTGACATGTGACAACTCGAAAAATTACAGTCTCGACTGTTAATTGGTGTCCAGTTAATAATTCATCCAGAAAATTTCATTAATATAATTGAGATAATTGAAGAAAAATTATATCGATATTAAATAATTAGGGGTTGAATGTAAAGTTAGTCATTAATCAATAGTGAAGTTTAATTATAGTGGGAAAGTTGAAAAAAAATTTAATCACACTGTAACCCATAGAGTGAATCCGACAAATGGAGACATGCTGTTTTGCCCGACGCAACGGCTTTAATAATCTTGTCGGTAACGCTTTTATAAATTTTTAACTTTGTATTTGATTTTGTATTAAAAAACATGTCTTTATTCTATGTCATAAATTTTCGATGCAAATCGTTTAATATATAATTGATATTGTGATCAAATGAGCTTCTAATATCGATATTTATATATACACATATATTAGGGTGGCTTCAAAAAATTGTTGATTTTTTTATGCTTTCACCCTTCAAATTACTAGTGTAGAAAAGAAATTGTCAAGTAGAACTCAAAATATAAATTTGGAGTCACTAAAAAATTAAAAGAATTTTTGGAAATGTAAAAAAAATCAAGTTTTACTTCTTGAATTTTTTTTTCAAATTGCAACAAATGGGACTACAAAGCGAAAATTATATGAACTTTTCAACTTAAAATATGGAATTTCGGAAGCTGTTTGAGAATTTGAAATCCTTTATTATATGTAGCACAAAATAAAATTTGCAAAATGACATGCTCAATCTTTTTCTAATTTCCAAATTTCGGAACAAATTTTGTGACTGAAGTTTTTGAGCTTAAACTCGAAAGAAACTTTTTTGTTATCGGAGACAAAAAAAGGATCTCTTGGTATAAGAAAATTTTACTCATCCCATCAAGACAGTTTTCATCCGTTCCAAGAATTTTTTGCATTATGAATTGATAACAAACATTTTCCTGGTGTGAAGAAAAATTTTTTGTATCAAGAAATTTTTTTTGTCCTAAGAAAATTTTAGTCTTCAATTCATATACAAAAAAAAATAATCCTTGTTTCGCAAGGAGTTTTTTTATGACCAATTGGAAAAAAATTTTTTATTGCTTCGAGAAAATTTTTGTTATCAATTTCTTATTCAAAAATTTTCCAGAGGCAAGCAGAAGTTTTCTTGGGGTTAGTAAAAATTTCTTACGCCAAGAAATCTTTTTCTTTTGTATCGCCCTTATACATTATATATATATATATATATATATATATATATATATATATATATATATATATATAAACAGTAAAATATGTATAAGTATGATAATGAAAATTAATTGGAATAAATAGTGAAAACGTAATTTATATAAATAATAACAATTTAAATCAAATAGAACATTATCGTTAGCATCAAATTAGACAGGTTTGACATAAAAGTTGTCTCATATTTTATTGAAGTATATAAAATAATGTGTAAAAAATAGATTAAAGTCACAATTATTTACGCATGAGAACATGTGTAGAGCACGTGTTTAACGGCAATGCTTATACTACAATAACGTTTGCCGGTATATAGCGAATAGTATCGGCAAATGGATATGTTTTTGTACTTTTATGACGCACTTATTATGAATACAAAGTAACGAGTTGTACATAGGAGGCGTGCGACGGTAGTTGCAAATCGAAAGGCGAAATCTCTTATTACCCGTAATACTGGCAGTTATTGCGCGTGGTTTGTTGATATAAATATTTTGTTTGAAGTATAATATAGAAAGTAAGCTGTGTTATTGTTTCTCACAATGGTCAATAAACTGCCTTTTCGTATTTTACCATCGCTAATTTATTTCCTATTGCAGTGCACATGTATTTACTATTTATTCTATTACGATTTTATACTTCCTCTACACTGTGAGGAAATACACCGGTGTTAAGGGTGTTAAAATTAGCCTTGATAACGGTATTACAACTTTTCTTGAGGTTTAAAAACAAAAAACTAATTTCATGAAAAGAAAATTATGGAAAGGGTGCCCGTAATTCTGTGAAATTTTTTCCTATACCATCATAGGAACTATGACTATAAATTTTGGTAGCAGTTCCTATAATTATGGGAATAACACCGATAACAGTATAGGAATGGTCCCTCTAATTATAGGAATGGTTTCTATATTTTATAGGAAGACTTCCTATATTATTATGAAAATCGTTTCCATAAAATAAATAGGAATGAACTCTATATATTATAGAAATCATTCCCATAAATTATAAGAACCATCCCCATAACATTATAGGAATGGTTCCTATAGTAGTATAGGAACTATTCCCATAATGTAATAGGAATGGTTCCCATAATGCAATTGGAATAGTTCCTATACCATTATGGGAGTCATTCCAATAATATTATGGGAATAGTTCCCAAACTATCATGAAATTATTAATTTGAAGAAAAGTGTGGAAATCAGTTCTACAATACACAGAAATATTATTATATACAAAAACAAACATTCAAAAATTAAAAAAAAATCAGAATTGGCAAAAACATTTGAATTTTAACAGAAATTTTTTGTCAGAACAGAACATTTAAGAAAATTCAAATTTTGGAAATCAAGATTCGAATTTCGATAAAATCTCAAATTTTGAAAAAATTTCTACACACGGAGAAAAAAAATAGGTAATATTCCTGTGTTGCATAGTAATATTTCCTATGTTCCAATAGGAATTTTTACTATGTTAATATAGGGGAATTTACTATGTTAACGTAGAAATAATTTCTATGTTACATAGGAATTACTCCTGTTGTCATAGTTAATTTCCCTATGTGAACATGGGATATACTACTATCCAGCATAGAAGAATTTACTATGCAGCATAGGGAAATTTACTATGCAACATAGAAAAATTTACTGTGGTAACATAGGAATTACTCCTATCTTAACATAGTAAATTTCCCTATGTTAACATAGTAAATTTCCCTATGCTTCATAGGAATTATTCCTATATCAGCATAGTACAGTTTCCTATGTTGTATACTACATTTCCCTATGTGCGTATAGGAAATTCTAGTATGTTAACATAGAAATACTTTTTATGTAGGGAAGGGAGGGGGGGGGGGCAAAACAGGGTAGGGTAGGCAAAACGGTGTACCCCCAAAATTTGGTGAAAAAAAATTTTTATTTTTTTGCCTAATTACCGTATATCCGATAGTTTTGAGCATTTTCAGCCCTACGCATGACACCTAGGGCAAAAGGGACCAGCCCAAAAATCGAAAAAATGATTATATCAAATTTTTATCGTCAAATTAAAAAAAATTATTATGTTAATTTTTTTTTCGGCAAATTTTCTGTTGCTGGGGCAAACTTGGCCACTAAAAATATTTGAATATAATATTTTAATTTTTAATTGATAAAAATTTAATTAAAAAAAAAAAACAAAACAAAAAAATTTATCATTTTTTGGCGGAGGACCTCTCTGTCCCACAAAAAAATTTTTTTTTGCCTTCGCATCCACCAATAATGTGAAATGTAATTTTTCTGTATGTATTTTACATCAAAAAAAAATTTAATTTAATGAAATTTGATCAACTTTCAGAAATTTTTTTTTCAGCTTTTTTTCAGGGTATCTCATTTTGCCAAGTCGTTTTTGAGAAGTTTCCAAAATACTAAAAAAAATTTATTTGTTTTAATTCTTTCGTTGACGGTTTCTCTTGAACAAATGAAACGATTTTGATTGTTGAGGTGGCATACGACGCGGCTTACAAAGTTTTAGAGCTGATTAGATTTTGAAATCAATCCATCGAGCGAATTAAAAGTTATTTGAAAAAAACATTTTTGAAAAAATTTTATTTTTGAAATATCTCCGAACGTACCCTACCGATTAAGCTCAAATTTTTAGTGTTTTGGTAAATAATAAGCCGCGTCGAATGACATCTCGAAGATCAAAATCGGTTCATCTGCTCAAAAGTTACAGAATATTTACATACGTACGTACATACACTCGGACATCTTAAATTTAGTCAGAATAGCTTCCTAGAACCTCAAAACGTTGACATCTGCTGGAATTTCGATTTTCACAAATCGGGGTGAAACCAATAACTTCCCGAATTTTTGAAAATTTGCAATTTTCTTAGCGGGAAGTTAAAAAAGAATAGTTTCTCCCTGTAATTGATGATTTTATTATTTTATCTATAAATCTAAGTAGTGGGATCGATTAAAATTTTGATTTTGACATTTTATGCACCTATATAAAGCAGTACTAAAGTAAGAATATCCTAATCTGAAATAAATATATAAGATTTAACTAATTATTTTTTTAGTTAAGATTTACAATTTATAATTCGTAGCTGAATACTGTTTTTTTTTTTTTTTCATTTCATTCCTACTTCAAAAATTTTAAATAAAATTTCTGTTCGCATAGAAAACAAATTCCGAGTTGTTTTTGTAACCTCAATGAAAATATTTTGTACTTAATACCATTAAGAAGAATTAACTAGGTGATTAATATTAATTCTTATGAAAGTTAAAATTTATTTATGTAAATAATATTTATGTTCTGCGAATCAATCCGAGTTATTAGTTTGAATTACACACAACAATGAGAAAACCGACAGAAGGATATTTACAAAATACCAAACCGTACGATATATGTAGTGTGTATATCATTATATAATGGCGAAAATAGATGCCAAGCCGTATAACTTTCGGTCTCATGATGTTTACAGAGTATGCATTACAGGCCAAGCCATACAGTCATTCAGATCGGCCGTCCAATGCCGGTATTTAATGTTTATTCGGGACGAAATGGTTATCAGTGAATAACGTTATCGATTATAACGCATTCCAATATTTTAGATATTAATATTGTTTTCACTGCAGTTATTATTTATACGGGACGGAGTGATCTGAATTTAACCAGATCTCATTAAATCAATTTTCCGAAATTCAAAATCAAGGGGCCACGAATAAAAAAATTTTCAAAATATTTCATAGAAGTGAACATCGAAATTCGAAAAAATTCTGAATTTTGAGGTGATTATTTTTGGAATTAAAAAAAATTTCAAAGTTTAAAAAAATGATAATCTCAGTAGTTTATTTTTTGGGCAAATTTTTTAAGAAAAAATGATTTGGTTTAAGAATTTTGCTGGTTTCAATGATGAAAGAAGAAGGCTTTAAAAACGGAATATAATTGTTTTTCGATTTTTTTCTTAAATATTTTCAAAAGTTTAAAAAATGATCATCTCAAAATTCAAAATTGTCTAAAATTTGGAAGTTCACAGTTATGAACTTTTTTGATACATTTTCAGAAACAATTTTTTGTGTAAAAACACAACTAACATTTTTTAGTTTAAAATGGAATTTCGATCTCTGCTGATCTAAATTAATTTTTACTGAACATGTATGGTTTATATCAGTTGATAAAAACTATCAAAATTACAGAAAAAATTGTCAAATTTACAGATGTACCTTTGTCAACCCAAAAATGTTAATTTTACAAAATTGAAAATGTTATTTTCTCATTGTGGAAACTGTCAATCTGAAGCTGTCAATTATACAGTTTTTCGATGCAATAATTAATTTAAAAAATGCAAAATTCACTTAAAAATAAACATGTGAAATTTATATTAGAACAATAATTGAACTTGTTATTTATGAGTAAGGATTTGAGATTTCGTAAAATGTAAACAATACACAAAAAAATATTCTAAAAATTAAAATTTTAACAAAAAAAATTAGGTATTCATGTAAAATAATTGTTCAAATCTGCAAACCATAGAATTGGTTTGTAAATTTTACATATATGAAAATATCAAACTCAATAATCAACTTTTCACAGATTATCTTTGTAAATTTAACAGCTTTTATTGGTAAATCTGACATAGTATGGTTATGTTAATTTCACATCTTATATCCGTAAATTTGACAGTTTTTCTTTGTAAATTTAACAAAATCTATCCATGTCATTTTGACTTTCCCATTTCTGTCATTTTCACATATCATTTTTTTCCGTGTCAATATTGGGAACATATTATTTATATACTGTTTCAGTTATGAATAATTCACACTATATAGGACCTACCAATTTCCAAATTTATATTGTCTTCGCATCACATTTTCAAATTTGATAAGCACTTCTGTTAAGATCAAATGAAAATATAAAACCAATAAATATTAATTTTTGAAAACACTGACGTAACTAAAAACTTGAATGATGCACACAATGAATTTAAACGTAAAAAGTATACAGACGTAAGCCAAGAGCTGCAAGATGTCTAACTGATGTATTTTACGATGATGTTTAGTGAGGAGAAAGTTTTTTTTCGGTAAAAACTTATAACTTGTGGAAGGGTAGTCGTACAAAAGGTTCTATCACTTTCACTCAGTTAACTCATCCCTCACGGAAACAACAGCTCTGTAAAAATTATAGAAAACTGTGAAATGTACAGGTTTCTCTGTGAATTGACTTATGTAATATTTACAGAACAAAACATTTTATTTTTAGATTGTGAATTCTGTAAACCCAAGTCTGCAATTTTTAAATTTCGAGGCTGTCATAATTACAAAGTGAAGTTACGGAAGTCACAGAAGTATAAATATAAATAATGCAGAGCAATTTATGTAAATATAATATGATATCTGACCAGGGAAAAACTAATGCAGGGGCGGTTTTGTATAAAAAAATTTCTATTTTTAACAGCTTAGTAACTTTTGAATATATTTTCTTAAACAATTGCTATAAAGTAATTGTTGAAAATTCAAATGAATGTATTGTAATATTTTATAAAACCAAAAAATATAAATAATAAAATAAAAACCAAAAGATGAAAATCTTTTTTTAAAATTTCGAAAAATATTTGGTTTTTTAAAAAAATTTTTCGAAGAACTGAAAGTCCAAAATATAGATTTTCAGGAAAGAAATCCATAATATTCGAATTTTTTTTTTTTAACCACACTTCTGAACTTATAAAACTACTTAGGAGAGACCGGGGCAAGACGGCCTACCTAATCCGATTATTATTCTTTGTGACTTTTAACCATCAAGTCGATTTACTCTCGTCCAACTTTAACTCAATTCACCAAAATTTTGGTGAAGCTCCTGAAAAAAATTTTTTTTTGGGACAAGACGGCCCCCTCCGAAAAAAAATGAAAAAATTTTTTTTTTTTAAATTGTAAAAAAATTTCCCGCATTATAAATGTTTATATTTTTCTCTTTAACAACTGTATTTACTTTTATATTACTCGAAATAACCTTTTTTGATATAATACGAGTAATTTTTTCACTTCTGTAGAAAAAAATTGAGTGTTTTGATTTTTTTCCAAACATATCACTAAATAAAAGAATTAACTAAAAAATGATATTTCTATGAAATTAATCGTGACTAGGTTATAATAATATGAAATACATTTTTTTTTAGAATTTTTGAGTAGTTCATTTTGCCCCTAGTTTCACGTATAGGGCTAAAAATGAGTAAATAATCTGAATTTGTGATAATCAAAAGAAAACAAGAAAAAAATTTTGGTTAATTTTTGAGGTGGGCCTTCTTGCCCCAGGGGGGCAGTCTTGCCCCGGTCTCCCTTATGTAGATTCTACATGAACTATCAGTAAATATTAAATAAAGTAATAATGAACAATCTCCAGAAGAAATATACAATCCTTACATACAGTACTACCTTGGTAAGTTACGACCTTACACTATTACGAATTTTCTCATTTTTACAACCCGTGCTTAACCCTAAACCACAAAAAAAAATTTTCGAACTACCTGAGACCCTCATGTTACATTTCAGTTTCATAGTATGTGTGTGTGAGAGTATGTTTATTGTATTTTATAAAGTAGCTGATCATTTTATGAAATTTTGAGGGGTAATGTGGACATGCAAAAATTTTATCTGCTAGTGTTACATTTTAGATTCCTGCTATGAAGATTGAAAATTTTCTAAAAAAGGGAAGTTATTGGTTTCGGTCAAATTTTAAAAAATTGAGTTTTCATCAGATCTCAACTCTTGAGATCCTCAGAAGCTACTCCGACTATTTCCGGACGGATGTTCGTGTGTGTGCATGCATGAATGTGTGCAAACTAATTTTTGTCTTACGATATCTTCGGAACAAACCAACCGATTTAGACGTTCTTGGTGACAATCGAAAGGGCTTATCAAGACTTAGATTTTAAGAGCTTTTCAAGTCGTTTGGTCAAGTTGTTTACGAGTAATACGAAAAATAAAAATTGACGAAATCCTTTCGTTTTGGGTTTTTACACATAACTCATAAACTACTTGCCCAATTTACCTCAAAATATACCCAGTTCTAAGTCTCGATGCGCCCTTTCGATTGCCGTCAAGCACGTCCAAATCGGTTGATTTGTTCCAAAGATATCGTAAGACAAAAAATAGGTTTTTAGAGATATCGTAAAACAAACTGTTTTTTCCGTGCTCGGTAAAAAAAATAATTAGAGTACTCATTTAAAAAAAATAAGAGCTTTCTGTGAAAATACAAAAAATTTAATCTGTACAAAACATAACTTTTTCACATGAAATATACAAATCATATGTTACTAACAAAAAAAAGGGAGATAAGAAAAAATAGCAGTTGAAATTAAAAAACATTAGAAAAAAGGAAAGATATATGCTTACAGGGAAGGACTTATGTTACAGTTGTACTGGAATTATCACGCTTTGTGTAGGCGTCGTCTTTGGCCTGACATTTTATATCTTTGAGGATAACCACGGGTTATATATACTGTAGGTATAGTAAGAGCATGAGTCTACGAACGAGTTCACAATGTAATGTAAAAGATACGATTCTAATTGGGTTCACTATACGACTTGCACTAATATTATATATGGTGAACTACGACTAAAAAAACGGAACGGCTATTTGCACCGTGTCTAATATGCGTTGTTGGCTATATACGCACTATACCATGTTAAATTTATACAGTCTAGTGTAGGGTTAAAATGTATTTACGCAACCAACGGCTGTGCGAATAGCCTCTGGCAAGGAGGAAAATTAAAATAGCAATATCTTTTGTGTTTTTAGCTCTTTAATCCTTTCATTCATAATCTTTTCGTTGTATTTTCCAACTTTAACCGCCTCTAATTTAAACACTAAGTTCTCATTAACGTACGTGCTTCTGAAAAATAACTGAAAAAAAAAATGATCGGTCCTAAAATTTAAAAATATTTCAATTATTTACATTTTTCATTAAAACTTTTCTTTTTTTACTATTTTTCATACACAGAAAGAAAGGATTCTTTGACGCAAAAAATAGTTTAAGCTCTGTGATTTGTAGACAAAAATTTTCTTAAGATTGAAAATAAATTTCTTGACGCAAAAATTTTTTTCTCGCCTCAAAAAAATTCTTGTTTTCCATTTATAATGCAAAGAATTCTTTGGAAAGAGTAAAAATTTTGTTGAGACAAAAAAAATTTTTTTTCTTGCCTCACGAAAATGTTTTCTTGCCCCAAGAATTTTTGTAGTTCTCTTAAGAAATTTTTTCAATATGAATTGAAACCAAAAATTTTCTTGGTACGAGAAAAAATTTTCTAGAACTAAAAAAAAATTTTTTCTAGTCCTAAGAAAATTTTTACTTGCCACAAGAAAATTTTAACTGCTCTCAAAAAGTTTATCACAACACGGATTGAAAACAAAAATTTTCTTGAGGCAAAAAAAAAGTTTTTAATGTAACAAATTTTCGTTTGTCAAGAAGTTTTTTCTAGATTTAAGTACACTTTTATTTCCATTTCATAACACAAAATATATCTTACACCAAGAAATTATTTTTTCTGTGCGTGCATTGTGATTTTTGTCATTTACATGAGGGCTGTAAATTAAAAACTCAGCTAGTAGAGGAGTTTATATAAATGCTTTAGCAGAAATGCGTGCCGTCGGCTTTGTCACCTCACATGGCACTGAGAGGGAGACTCTCTGCGACCACCTTATCTTATTCGCTCGTTACATTATCGTTGTGGTTATCGTTTCGTCTCCACAAGAACTTGTCATGTCGTCAGGTTACAGATTTTTGCCGGTGGATCAATCTAGCCACAAGATAAACTTCAACGTAATCCTCACATGTTTTTAGCAGTATATACGGCTCAACACTAGCAATAAGATACAGGTATTTTATTTTTCTTGTATTTTACATCATTAAATTGCGCTGGATCAAGTTTTTTTCTTTTTTTGTTGAACTGTCAAAACTTATGGAAAATTATTTTTTTTTTTAATTAGGTAACGAAATTATATAGGTGTTGATAAGAAAATTAAAAGTCTATAAACAGTCGATTTATTATTTGTAATTCACAAAATAATCAGTTTTATTCTCTATTTATTTTTAAACATGATAATTAAAGTCATTTGGTAGAAACGGTAAATTTCTTGGATGTTGTGCATATCAGCTTTTAATACACAGTGGAAAGAAATAGTACGATTTTCACATGCTCTCAATATTTTTTTTTTTTTTATTACATACAGGATGGTAAGAAGCAATACATAAAGGAAGGGCCGGATAAAACGGGATTATCTGAAAAGTTTCGTAAGTCGAAATTTTTTATTCAAAATGGATTTAAAAATATTCTGTTTTCCACACGGTAATTTGGATACTGATAAGAAATGTTAACTTGATTCAAGAAACTAAATCTTGAACCAAGAATATCATTTTGAAGAAAATGATTTTCTTGAGCTAAGAGTAAAAATTATTGAGCCAAGAAATTACTCTTGGTTTAAGAATTTTTTCTCTGGACTCAAAAAAATCATTTTCTTCACAATGGTATTCTCGGTTCAAGATTTAGTTTCTTGAATCTAATCAACTTTTTCATCAGTATAACAAATCCGAGGTGCTGTTTACTAATTACACCTAAAAAAAGGATTTCTTTAGAGCAAGAAATTTTTTGCATTATAATTTGAAAACAGAAATTTTCTCGGAGCGAGAAAAAATTTTCTTGCCGCAGAAAATTCTTTCTTGTCCCAAGAAAATTTATGATTACAATTCATAATAAAAAAAATTTCTTGGGGCAAATAAAAATTTTCTTGAAGCGAGTAAAACTTCTTGTGCCAAAAAATTCAATTTTCCTTTGTATGGAAGTATTTTTCAGAGATCAATCATTACCCTGGTTGGAAAGAACCATTGGCCAAAGCTTGGACCAGATCTGGTCCCATGGTCATTTCCAAGGTTTGGGAATAGCAAAATCAAACCATAGGTCCTAGGTTTGGACCAGGTCTGGCCCCATGGTCATTTCCAAGGCTTGGGAGATTACAACTGGCCCAAGGCTCGGCCAATTGATACCGTTGGCGATTCCTCCCTGGGTAAGAGCTTAAGAATTTCCAAGGGCTCTAATAAATAGACAGAAAAAAAATATTGTCACAAAAAATTTTTACTTCCCCAAGATAATGTTTACTTGCCCTAAGAAACTTTTTGCTTTATGAATTAAAAGCGAAAATTGTCTTGAGTCAAGACTAAACTTTTTGAGATTAAAAATGTCATAAAAAATATTTCTGACAATGCCATAAGAGTCAAAAAAGAGAGTTTGTTATGATCAGAAATTTGGACTTTATTCAAAAAAATTTAGGTTTTCAAAAAGATTTTCTTGAATCAAAAATATTTTTTTTCAGTCAAGATTTTTTTTTTCTGAGTAGTTTTTGCATTTTGTGGAAAATATGAAAGAAAAATTGTTTTTCATGTTTACCATCGTACCCTAATACTTTGTCCAAAAAAAATAAATATAAGTAGAAAGTGAAGGATCATCAAATTCAAATAAAAAAAGATCATTATTTGACTCCGGCAATAAATAAATAAATTCAGTAGTAAATAACCAGAATTAAAAATTCGACTTTAGCTTCTAAAATAAATATATCTTCCGCTTTTATTGAAACATTTTATTGCTTAAATTTTTATCCAAACTAGTGACGTAATATTGTAACAAGATATTCCTTGTGGAAAATATATTTTAAAAATTTAAATAAATACATCAATAGGCGAATAATCAATTAAGTATAAAATTACACATTCGTATGGATATTTATTCCACAGTAGTAATAGCATAATTTTTTGATAAACCTTTATCATGTATAATTATTGTCACTATCTCTATTATTCGTTGTAATTTTTTTTACGTGACTAAAAGACATTGAAAGCTTGTAACTAGATTACTATAGTAGACCTTTATTTATCCTCACTGATCTTACTTCGATCCTCGCCACTGTAATTCCGCACCCTCTTTTTTTTTACTACAATGTCGATTTTAAAGGCTGATGGTACCAATAAGTAATGGCGAGTAACAAAAGCAAGAAAAAATGTAAAAGTTGAGAGAAAAAAAGTTCGAAAAGCAGTAGGATATCAGAAAAGAGACATTATTCTTATTTTGTCTTGAGTCCAAAATTTATATGCTAATAATTTTTGAAACCTGCGTGAATTAATATTTTATATACATCATTATATATACGAACCGATGAATTACTAATATAGCATAAATAGAAATATTGTGAAGGTTAAAAAAATTTACCGAACGAAGCGGATAAAACGAGTTTTGCTTGATTTTTTTTTCTTGTTCCTTCTTTTACATATTTTTTTTTTTTTTTTTTTTTTTTTTAAATCAATTTATCTATTGAAGAGAGAAAGCTTATTGGTTCAGCGTCTGCCCATCCAGTCCATTTTGCAAACGGTATTATATTTTTAAAAAACGATTCTTTTATTTCAAGAGATTGGTTGAATTGCTTCTCAGAAAATTATCGTCTGTTTAATCCTCTCAATGGATTAGGGGTTTGATGGAGAAAATCAATTGTTTTTATTGCATATTCATTATGTATATATGTATACCTGACTAAAAAAATCCTTGTTCCTCCATCTATAATTAAACACGGAATCATTAATAGAAGCGAATAATTTGCATACAATTATCCTTTTTGGGTTATTTCAAAACTTTTAGTATTCAGTCGAAAACATTTTTTTTTTATGCGAATTGATCGAAATCTAGTAATTTTATGAATTTAAATAAAATTAATTAGCATGGAAATAAATTATCGTGTATTTGTGTTAAAAACGGTCCGTGTTAAATTTTTCGTGTTGATGATTTGGTGTTAAATGAACTGTGTAATCTAGAAATTTTGAACTGAACTCTTTAACTTAAGTTTTACTTAAAAAGCATTAACTAGTACAAAAATCCAAATTATCAACATTTATTAGGTGTTACTGTGGAATTAACAGAAAGTTTATGTTGAAAACTCAAAAATCTCAGAAAAATGAAAATGAAATTGACAATCTATAAATCTCACCCGAGTTGAAAAATTTGATATTTTGTATCAAATATGAATTTTAAGTCGTTTTTATTAAATTTTATTTTTTAAGTCTATTTAACTAACATGTGAAATTTCATCGAGCTTGACCTGTATATTCCTTATTTAGACTATTTTTAATCATTTTTAGCCTGATTTTGGTCACCTCTACATCAAAATTATACTTTTTTCTCGTAATATTGTGCTTTTTTTTATTTTTATCCTGATCAAAATGAGACTTTTGCTGTGTATTACTTTTGTTCTGTTTTCGACCGTTTTTAAATCAAAAAGAACTTAAAGTTTTAAAGACAGATGAATTAGTTCCAAAACATGTCAATTGATTAAAATACAGTCTAGTTAAACCAAAATGAGATCAAATTTTTCGACCCGAGCAATTTGACTTAAAAATTTTAATTATTAATTTATTAAATTTTACCATTTACTAAAAGCTGGAATGTTCATCATACACGGAGAAATTATTCTTGTTTGAAAGGTTATGGTGTCATAGTAAAGCCAGACCATGTGACCACCTAACGGAATTTGATATAATCACGTGCAAAAATTGCTATGATCATCGTAAAATTAACAATGGCAATAGTAAACACTGACATTTAAAAAGTGTTGAATCTACTTCTCGTATCACCCGAATTTTGTGTTTAAATTTTAACTCAAATTTAGTGTTGGAATTAAACATAAGATCTGTGTTAAAAAATAACACAAATTTTGTAAGAACCGTTTCTGACACATAGATTGTGTTGATTTTAACACAATATTTTTTACTGTGTGGTTGAACAGCAAATAACATATATTTTCATAATCAATGTATCGGTTATTTTTCATTTTATAAATACATATGTAGTGTAGTTTGACCTTCCAGAAACAGTCATTTGAAATTATATATAAATTTCCCACGAATTTTTACAAATGCAAATCAGAGGTAGTGAACAATTTAAAAAGTAAAAGGAGAGTTCATTTTATTGCACTTAATACTGCATGAAAATTATATAAGAGTATTCACATCACGAAAAGTACTTGTGAGTGATTATTGACGTGCTCAGAGTCGTTTATTAGACAACTGTATATGATGATTATAATCTTTTTAACAACTAAGTCTTAGACTGAGTCGATTTTATAATTTTGCTCGTTTTACAGGAGAAGGAAAGACTATTCCCAGGCAAAATGGGCCTTCAGAACTTTTGACAGATTTTTCTTATAATGCCCGTTCGCCCCCCACCCCCTTTTCAACTTTATCTCAATAAAATCTAACAGAGTAGTTTTAAATTTTTACCCCTTGGGAAATTCTATCTGAAAAAACTGAAAACAATTCCAAAATTCCAAAAGTGCATACCTCAAAAGCTGACATCGAAGCTCAGTAATTCCTACATACCCTCCAATTAATTTTGTTCATGTCAGGTAAATGTTGCAAAATTTCGATAGAAATAATTCTGAAATATTTCTTGGTACATTACTAACTCTTATGTATTCTACTTCGCTTGCTGAGGGTTCATGTATTAAATTTACATTTGCCATCGCGTAAATGCAACGCAAGCTATTTATCTCATACAACGGCTTCATGCTTATGGCATATTGTTCATTTGACATTCGTACCATACAATTTATTGTCGAGCTACCGAGAAAATACTATTCGAAAGTCTTATTCAGTTTCTGTAGTAAACGATTGAGTTTAGGGTTTGTATTATGCTTACACAAATTTCAGTCCGCCAGTTAGGTGTTTTTGAAAAAAATACAAATTTTCCGATAAAATTATTCTTAATTTTTAAAATATCTCTATCATTGTTCAGCAATGCCTTAATTTAATCACTATTCCATTGTTTTGGTAACAAGATATTTTTTTTCAACTTCGAAAACATCGATAATGAAATTTGGTAAAAAAATGCCTAAATACTGTTTAATGGGAACCGCAGGAACTAATTTTGTCAACAGTAATTAGACATGTGACTGAAAACATCCTGCCCAGCACAGGAATGGGAACTACACAGTAAAAAATGTTATGTATCTGTGTTAAAAACGGTCCGTGTTCATTTTTTTGTGTTGATTATTTTGTGTCAAATCAACACAATTCTCTGAGTTACTTTAAAATTTTTAATCGATTTACTATTCAACACTTTAAAAGTGTTATCTAGTATAAAAATCGATATTGTTAACATTTATTAAGTGTTACTTTAAAATCAACACAAAGAAAGTGTTGAAATTTTAACACAAATTTTGTGTTGAAATTCAACACAAATAGTCTGTATTGAAAAATAACACAAATATTGTGTGAACCTTTTTTAACACACAGATTGTGTTGATTTTAACACAATATTTTTTACTCTGTTGAACAACAATGGAATACATTTGCTGGAAGGAAGCTGTATCATCTGGTAAGCGAACAGTGACTGTGACACAATAACGAGTTGTGTTTTTGACATAATGTGTAACATAGTAATGCTTACTGTGTTGAACCGTACTTAGTCGTATGTAAAAACGACCCACTCCTATTATAACAAGAACTAGCAATTTGCTAAGTTCAGTTTCTACATACTCTAAGATCATTCTTGTGTAGCACGGTAACCATTCTTATCTAATTTTTCCGTGTATAGAGGTCTCTTCTCCATGGCTTAGTTTAGCAGGTGGGGGTATGTTACAACCAAGAAGCTAATATTCTTGAGGTGAGTTCTTACCATTCTTGCTTCAAGTCGGTAACACAGTTGGAACAAGAGTTTGAGATTTTCTGAGCACAATGATTTTTTTTCCATTTCAACAAAATTGTACTTGGATCAAGAATTCAAATTTAAGAAAACAATATTCTTCAACCAGAAAAAGATTTCTTTTCATTACACTAATATTCTTGGCTCAATTAAATTCTTCTTGACCCAAGTTAGTATTTTTTCAGTGTGTATTATCGAATGTAAGAGAGAAAAATGAAGCAGAATGTAATTATTGTTACAGAGCGTAAAGAACTAAAAAGCGTCAAATAACAATCTAAAGAGACTGTTTTATTATCAACCCCGAAAAATGATCTGGCTTTTAGTAGAGCATCTGAAACCATCCATAATCATGAAACATTTCCATTTCATAATGTTCTGTTTAATCGACCGTAAGAATTGCGAAAACATTATGACGCCATAGGGAGTGTGTGAATAATCGCTTGAGATTCACTTCGGATGTAATGTTGTAAGTAAGCAAAATTAAGTTTTTCGTTGTTGTGTAATGGATTTGAAAAATCAAATCTTTGAGAAATGGGTATGTAAACAATTCGCGATCAAAATACTGAGTAGTTAAATTGGAATATTCCGTACAAATTATTTAGATCAAATAGACTGTCTATATAATAAACTAGTTTTATTATTTTATAGTGAGATGTCTGAATAATTTATTTCGAAATATATTTAACAAGAGTTGAAGCGAATATTGAATGAGGAGGTATTTATAAAGTATCTCTTTTCTGAGCGAAGGTATGTGTGTGTGTGTGTGTGTGTTAGTGGGTGAGTGGGTGGGTGAAAATTTCATTAGATGCGAACTACTTAACCGATTTTAGCCAAATGTGATGAAAGGTTGGAATCAATCAGACAAATAGACTTTTAGTTATTTAGAGAATTAAAAGAGCTTTTTTTAATTCTCTTTCAATAACTCGACACTACAGTTGATTGATCTCAGAATAAAATCAGTTGAGAATTCCGATAAATGCTTCCGATCGCTGATTTTTTAAATAATTTCATAAAAAGTACTATAATTAATATATAGTAACTGAGAAAATAGTTCCATGTTTAGTACAAAATAATAAAATAGTAGATTATAAACGCGTGTGCAAAGAGAGAGATATCTGACCAGCGTTAAGTTGATACAGAAGCTGATAGCCCTAGACAAGTGCAGCTAATTATCCGAGTTATGGCACTTGAAGGAAGTATCTAAGTACACAAACATGTAGTAAAAACATTAGTGAAGACTGGAAGAAGTGGCACTGAAAGTATTTACTTAAGACATTAGTGGAGAAACTAATGACAAAACTTTACTATATTCTGCGCTGTGGAAATCAGTCTCTGCTACCGCCAAGCGGCACTCGAAGATTAAACTGTCGCAGCGGGTATGATAAAATAGTATATTATACACCAAGGGGAACAATAGAGCATTACAACACTTGTGTTTAATTGTCCACCCAAACCAGAAGTGAGGATGGCAGACAGGCGGATTGGGACATTCTACCTTCCTGCGAGATGTGTATACGATTTTTCACCAAATCTGAACCTGAAAGTTTAAATTATATCCTCTATTTGTGGGAAAAATGAGGCCTGCGCTAATTTTTATCATGTGATTTCCCATAAAAGAAAAGAATGATTTTCTTCCCTCTAAACAGAGCAGGAATTTAAACTTTTTAGGAGCAGATTTAGTAAAAAAACGTAAATACACCTCGGAGAAAGGTAGGACTTCCTAATCCACGTGTTTGCCACCGCGCAATTATACACGAGTGTTGGAATGCCCTATATTTTTCCCGTGTTATGTAATATACTATTCCCGTACCTTTAAACACTTGAAAATATCCAGTTTTTTAAAGATCGTTGACCAACAGTTTCCCAAATTTCGATGTCAAAATTCACTTTGCTCGCACGTGTTCCTCAACAAAATACTATTATGTTCGAAAAAGATTTTCCGTCGTAATTAATTATAATGATGCTTATAAATACATGCAAACTTATGTTAATTGGTAATACTATAATTAAAAAAACAGCTTATTACTAAGCATAAGGTAATGAAGAAAAAATAAACAATTAAATAATTTAATGTACGTTTTTATTTCGTTTGTGTATCATAGATATAGCTTATGAATATAATTCTACATAAAGTTTCGGAAAATGGATACATTTACATTCATTGCCAGTGGGTTATTTATATTTCATCATCAATTCGCACATCTCAGCCCATTTATTTTCTTTATTCGTAATACTAAACTTTAATAATAAGTGGCCATGAGATTTATCATTATTTGTTCTACTTCCTTTATTATTAATATTATTATTATTATCATTATTATTAGTATTAGTATTAATATTAATATTATCTTCATAAACTTCCCTTCCATCTCTATTCTTAATAGTTGCAATTTAATGAATAAGTATAGGTAGGTATTGGAAAAAAACTATGAATCGCTTAAAGTAAATGTTATACATACATTTAAATGTTTTGTTAACTCGCACATGAGAGCTATTATTAGGTATAAATACGCCCTTTATTAATCTCCGACTTCACTATAGTATCTATTATTAATCATAATAATAATGGGCACTGTTAATATTTACATCGAGAATTATCAATTGAAATTATAAAATTCGCCTTTCAGTTTGGCTTTGGATACACAGCGTAACATAATAAGACGAATTTTTATGTCGGACATCAGGATAAAAATATGATGATTTTATGTGATGATGCTGATTAAATTATAAATAGCTGTAGAAAATGTTCAATGAAATGTCGATTGAAATTCATCATTATTTTTCACCATACTTGCACCGAAAGTTAAATTCTTGCCCTATTTAAAGGGGTGACAGACGTTTTTTTATTTTATGCGCATGCGCCATTATTTTGATAACAGAGACAAAAATTCGAACCTTTAGGTGCAGATTTGGTGCAAAATCATGTACACGCCATAGAGGAAGCTCGGACGATCCAATTTGTGAGTTTGTCACACATGGGTTGGAATTTCCGACTTTCCTCCCTTGGTGCGTAATTTACTATTTTATAATACCGACATCGAAACTTCAAGTTTCAGAATCTCTACTGCTAATTTCAGTCCAATGTAAACAAAGCAGACGTGTAAATTGCGACTCACCAATCGGGCAAAAACATGTCGGGCAAAAAACATGTTTTGTCCCTTAAGAAGAATTAGTATATTACGCACCTAAGGAGAAAAGTAGGACGTTTCTCCGAGGTGTTTAAACGATTTTTCACCAGATCTGTTTCTTACGAAAGAAAATATCGACTTTTTTTGCTCTAAACAGAGCAGGAATTTAAACTTTCGATGCAGGTATGGTAAAAGATAATGTTTTTGCTCGCTGGCTGAAGACATTCGCAATTTAAACTCTGATACTTGTCATTTGTCTAACAGTTATTTTAGGCCATTAATTTTGTTTACGTAAATTACAGTTCTGACTTTGTCATCTTTTATAAAAATTAGTGTAAGTAATAAATAGTATCTATAGTTTCTGCTTAGTTATAAATTGCAAATGACAACTGATCACACCATTGGTCGGAAATTAACTTGTTTTTGACTGACTGCTGACACTGAAATTTTAAGTTCCGATGCAGGTAATCATGAAAAATATGGTGTGTGACAAAGGATTAAACACGATTTCAGACTGCGGGTGATGTCACTCTTCACCCTGGTCAGAAATCAGTTTGTTTTGTCCCTTGTCGCATAATGTACTATAACTCAGTATTTTTTTTTTTTATTGATGATTTCACATAATTTAATTTTTTTCGATTGCCAATTAAATGTACAATCAATTTTTTTTTATTGAGCTGCTTAATATTTAATACAAAAAAAAATAAAAATCACAAAAAAAAACAATAATCTTATGACAATTTTTACAAGATTAAAATAAAAAAATTGCTAGCGTCCGGCCAAAAGAAAAGCCAAGCATTTTGAATTTGCCAAAGCGGTTTTCTTTTTTTTTTTTTAAATTATTAAATATATTAATAAACATAATAAAGTACTTCAATTGAAGCAGCTGCCTTATAATACAAAAAAACATTTAATGACATTCGTATTTTTAATGTTTTTGATGAAGAAACAAATAATTATATATTAGAGCAATAATATTTTGGCAAGAAACGATGAAAGTGCTTCGTATAATTGAAATAAAAACAGTGATATAATTATTAGAATCATTTTTATATATTTTTTTATTCACCAAAGACAAGTTTTTTTTTTACGTATATTTGAATTACTTATTTATGATTTTGTACATATAGAGAATTTTCCGATTTAATTTAGATAAAAAATTTGTTGTAAAATTACCATATAGATAATAATATAAATAGTATAGAATTATGTTGAAAATTATTGATAATATAGAGAAGTGCAAAAGTTGTAGCTTTTACGTTAATTTTTAAAATGTTCTGTAAAACATGAATCATATGTGACCATATAACCATATATGCCCATATAAAGAGCATACATGGTCCATAAATGAGGGATACATGAATCATATATCAAGTATATGTGAAAAATATACGGAGAATATATGCATCATATATGGAGCATATGTGCATCATGTATGGATCACATATAGAGTACATATGTCTCACATATAGAGCATATGTGCATCATATATGGGCTACATATAAATCATATACGAATCAAATATGAATCATATATGAACCACATGAATCATATATGAACCACATGAATCATATATGAAACATATAAATCATATACGGAGTATATATGGAGCACATATGCATCATATATGAAACACATATGAATCACATATAAATCATATGTGACCCATATATCTTTATATATGGCTTATTTTCATGTATGGTCTTACAGCCTCTATATATGGTCATATATGACTCATTTTTTTACATTATTATTTAAAAATTCCAGTATAAGCTACAACTTTAACATATTTGCATTAAAAAATTCTGAATTTTACGATTCACACAGTATTTTTCAAATCTTGTTATTCTTTTAATTTTTTAGAATATATTTTAATTATACGTATATTAAAAATTCCATTGCAAATTAGTGTTGCCAATACTGAAGTTTTTAAGAGTATTGAATTGTTCGACTGTTACTTGAAATTTTTTATTAATTTTTACCGTAAAATTCTCTGCATACAGTGTCGATATCCAATAAATTAATCACACACCGAATGTCATAAATTTAAATCACTGGTTCTGTACAGAAAATACATTCACTGATTTTTCCGAGCTTACAATATTCCTTGACATAATATAAAATAAAAACAAATTTTTCTAATAAGCAATAGTCACAATTACATTGTCTTATATAATAAAAAATTAATTTATAATAACTACTATTTTTACATTTATTCTCTCCTTTCATTCAATATAACTTCATACCATATTAACAATTAAAAAAAACAAGTACGAAAAAAAAAAATGTAAATTAAACAGTTCATAAATAAACAATAATATATATTAGTAAATAAGAAAAATATAACAAATAATTTAAACTGAATTTTCTATGCCTTCCGTGTAATGGATTCGGATATTACATATATATATTTTTGTATAATAATTTTAAACGTAAAAGCTTCAAACATTTCATTTTATCGATATATATTCTTGCTCACTGGTATCGACGGTTTATAATTTTAATTCTATCTATAGTACGTATTGATAATTAATTCATGGTCTTTTAAATAATTTATTTTTCATTTATGCATTATACGATTACGATTCGTTAATTATTTATGACAATCATTATTTTAACTATTTGTTAATTCGAATAATTAGAGAAGTTCTTGTATCGTAATAGATTGTTTAATAATATGTATTAACATACAAATTTGGCAAGTTGGATAATACATTGTCAAATTATAATGCAGTTAATAATTTATCATTTCTAAATGGATTATTTTATCCGTATTCGGAGACAATTAAATGAAATGCGCATGTTTTTATAGTATTTAAGAATGTGATTTGAAAAATAAATACAACGAAGTTAATCTGAGAGCTATCATGATTCGGCGGGATTTCAACCGTTAACGGCCACGTGGGGTTTATGAGATCCTCAACAATTTTAAGCTCAACGTCTTACTATTTAATGAATTTAAAAAAAAAATAATAGAAAACACTTTTTGTACAGAATTGAAAGTGCTGCGAAACAAATATCGCTCAATCTTTTTCATAATTCGATATTTACAAAAATTTTTCACTCCTGTGAAAATTGAATCATATAGAATCATATAGGATTATGTGGCCATGCCTGATCATATCTGATCATATGTGGTCATATATTATTATATGTAGTCATTTATGATCATATGTGGTCATATATGATCATATATGTGGTCATATATGATCATATATGTAGTCATATATGATCATATATGTAGTCATATATGATCATATATGTAATCATATATGATCATATGTGGACATGTCTGGTCGTATGTGGCCATATATGATTCACTTTCACAAGTTACCACTTCTATGGTTAACATAGTCTATGATTCATATATGATTGATATATGATCAATTTATATATATGCTTCTGATATACATTGAACATGTTCCATATATGAGCATATATAAAATTTATATGAATCATATGTGATTAATTTTTACGTATGATCCATAAATGCTGCGGGTATTCATCAAACATGTTCTATATATGAGCATGTATGAAGTTTACATGGATTATATATAAAAGTGGCCACATATGAATCATATAGAAGTGGTAACTTGTGTGCATACCACGGCATTATATAATTCATATGTGGCTACTTTTATATATGATCCATATAAACTTCATAAATACTTATATGTAGAACATGCCTGATTTATATCTGAATTATATATTGATCAGAAATAAAAATTGATCACTTATGAATCATATACTGTCATGCTAAGCACACAAATGGTAATTTGTGCAGGAGTACTATAAGTTGCTATTTCTGTATTTAGTACAGCAGTCTGTAGAGTATATATGATCTATGTATGCTTCATATACGATCAATTTTCTTGTATGACCCATAATTTAGTAAATATATTATTTGAAAAGTTAAACTTATGAATTCAATGTTAAATTACGTTTTTATATAAACATTTGAACAATTTCTATAGAAAATTTCAGATAAAAACATTGGATGGTTTCAATTTCACAGCAGATTAAAGATGGTGGGGTCTTACAGACCCCTTGTGACCGTTACGGTTTTTGCTGAAAGTGTGACCGTTGAGGGTTAAGACGTCAAAAAAATTTTTTAATTAATTACATAAAATTTTTGTGGTATGACTACTTAAATTTAATGTTAATGATTACAAAATTTTATCATACATGTGTTACGTGTGTGATGGGCGAGAGAATATTTAACTGTGGACGGTGCCCGCTATTACATTTTTATAATATTTTGTTCTATAAATTTTTGTTCGCACGTAGGTGTCATGTTTTTCATATAAAAAAAAAAAAAAAAAAAAAATAAAAAATAAACAAACAAATATTTTGGAATTTAGCACTAAAAATGTAAATCACTCATCGTTTAAAATAATTAATAATATCAACTTATATTCTATCTAATTAAATGATTTACAATAATATTTATCAACAATATCGAATTAATATTTATAGTAACTGAAGTATAACAAATAATACTCCAAAATTTAAAAACGCATATAAATACTTTTCGATTACTACTATAACGACCGAAACGAAATGGCTTACGCGTAAATGGACACCTTTCATGTATTATTTAATAATTATTATCATGTAAATAATTTAAAAGAAGAAATAATAAACTGAACAGTCTTCGAAACATCTAAATCCACAAGCGCGCTCCACGAGTTAGCTTTCCCTGGTGAATCCGAGTTGCAGTAAATTTCCGTATTATACCGTATTCTTCCGTACCATAACACAAAATACTGTAAATACTTAGAATTTGCCGCAAATTACGATACTTTACAGCAAATTTGCCGCATTTTACTGCAAAATACCGAATTTACTAAAAATTAGACGCATTCTTACTGCAAATCACGGCATTTTGCTGTATTCTACCATAACTTACCGTATTTTACTGAAAATTTGCCAAAGCCGACAATACTTTGCAGTAAATTACCGTAAAATCAAATAAATTGCAGTAAGAATTCATCTAATTTTCAGTAAATTCGGTATTTTGCAATAAAATGCATCAGCAAATTTCCAGTAGGATTAATTTGCAGTAAAATTTGATATTTTGCCGTAAAATGCGGTTAATATGTAGTAAATATGATATTTTGCAGCAAAATGTGTGGTAGAATGCAGCAAATTTGCAGTTAAATGCAGTAATATCCGGTAAATTTGTAGTAAATTCGGTAATTTGTGGAAAGATGCGGTAATTTATGACAAGTTATTCGCTATTTACTGCATTTTATGGTATTTTCACCATAAGACAGTGAAATAATTCATTATACAAATCGTAAAGTACCGTAATTTTGCAGAAAATATGCATGTCCACGATGAAATACCGCAACGTTACTGCGAATGTGTGGTAAAATGCCGACTTTGCCATAATTATTCCGGATACCGTAATTTAGATCCGTCAGGTTGCCCAATTTTTAACTATCATTCAATTTAATAATAATGCTACTTAGAAAGTAATATTCAAAATATTTCCATTCTGCCTGTACAAATCGCTTAATATGTTTAAAATGCGTTACTTATTTTTTGCTCACAAAAAAAATATAAAAGGTAACCAGCACTTTTACATATTAGCGTGCCTTTTATTCTCTCCTGTTATCTAATTAACGACATATAACATGAAACGTAACTGACAATAATGAATCATAATAATACAGTACCGACATATAAAGCTTTCTATAAATAGTTAGATTATTAATATCAACCCAATTACACCCCTCTTAAGAAAAAAAAGAACTCTCGAGGTTTTTATTACTATATACTCATTTTCGTCGATTTCTTTTTTTTGATGTTCAATTATCATTTTTACGTATACATTTGCTTTGTGGCGTGGGTTCTATATAAGCGCGATCACACTTTTTGACAATTAGATTTTTTTTTATTTTAATGAAGAAATGAACAGTAAAACAAAATATAATCTCTCAACTACACACGAAACTACTACACTGTAAAAAATTCTGAGTCTGTGGTGTGAATAATTTGGTGTGAAAATTTTAAACACCGCCAGTGTTTCATCAAATTCGGTTTTGGGAAAATAAGCACATCTTTGCTTCTATTCGCTCTGACTTTAAATCGTTATCGTGAAAAATTGTCAATTTGGCTGCATATATATCTAATAATAATTCTCTTGAAATAAACTAGTAAAAAATATTGATGATCAATGAACATTGGTAAGAATTATGAATTCACGGTATGGTGTAAAAATTTTAAGTAAGACTGGTGTGAAAATAACGCACGGTGTTTAATTTTTTGCTGTGTAAATTAAAACGATCACACCACCAACGGTGTAAATTTTACTTGTACACTGTAAAAAAATCACCGGGGTAAGTCCGAGCGGTGTGGGTGTTAAAATCAGCGGTGTTAAATTTCAACACCGAAAGCGGTGTAAAAATAACGCCGCCGCCGGTGTAGATATTCTTTACAGGTGTTAAAATATTTTATTTTGTAAATATTTTCACTTCCTCGATTACTATTTTTGTTAATAAATGGTATTTTTTTATTAATTTTCATAAAGACCTGACGTTTTTGGTGTTTTATTATCTTTAAAGTTAATACTCCAAGCAAACGCAGTTTACCCCGCTTTTACACCGGTTACCCTGCTTTTACACCGATATTACTCCGCTTTTACACCGGTTCTACTCCGTTTTTACACCGGTTATCCCACTTTAACACCGGTATTTTTAACACCGGTGAATTACTCCTCCTACACCGGTGTAATTTCATTTTTACACCGGGCGGAGTTAAAATGAGTCCATTTTTAACACCGCTCTTTTTACAGTGTAAGGGAGTCATTATTTAATTGAACATTAAATTAACTAATTTTCAAATAAAAAACAGTTATTGGTTCATTTTGAACTACTGATCATATGGTCGAACAATATATTTGAACTAATTACACCAAATGGTGTGAAAAATAACACTCTCACCGTGTTAAAATGACACCACTTGATGTTTCACACCGTCAATGCACACCAAGGACACATTAAATGTCCTGGGGGACCATTTTCACACCAAAAAATTGCACACCGTGGATCCATGTAGTCTTCAGGAACCATTTTTACACCGAAAAAATTTAACACCAATGCGCACCTAGGACACGGTGTAAAGTCCTCAGAGACCATTTTCACACCGTAAATTTTTTACAGTGCATATACGTCTTTTTACAGTAAACAGTTTTACTAACTGTTGATACACGTGAAATGAAACCGATAATGTGTCACTTATGTGTAGTATATATAAGACTAATTATAAATCTAATTAATTGTATCGCTAGTATTTATACGTAGGCGCTCAGCTAGGTAAGTATTTAAATATCATAATATAATTACGAATTAGATTTTTGATCGACAATCTTATAAGCGAGAGAGTGACCACTCGTGTATGTCTTTTCCTTCACTTTCCTGATTATCTCACCGATTCTATCAAACTTACGTCTGAATTATCGCTTACGTTAAATACTTTTACATGAATTACGTAATAATATTATTATACTGTTACACCCGCAGCTTTAATAATTTTTTAATATTTATTACTCAAAAGTTATTATTTATACGCATCAGTTCACAATTACATTTTTTTTTTTTTCATTTGAGAATAAAAAAGTTTTTATCTTTACATTTTTTTTCTTGTTCACAATTTACGTTACAACACATTACCAGATTATTAATTTGTTTAACATTTTATTTTAACCTTTTTTTTAGAGCTTCGTTCAATATTTTGTGCGATAATCTAGCTATTCTATAATATGATTTTTCTTATTACATGATGCGGATAGAATAATTGTATTTTACTTATTTTTTTAATAATATGCTTGTTACCTATTATTATTTTTTTTTCCTTATTAGTTCCGTGTTTAATTAGACTAGTGTAGTTTTCTATATTCAGCTAAATCAATATTGTAATGAGTATACATTTTTACACTATAGATAATTATTTGATTATTTCAAAAATTTATTTGAATTAAAATTGAACATTTTCATCGAACTATAAAAAAATTTTAAGATTTTTTTAAAAATTACTGATTGAGCTGAAAATAGAATGACCACATCAAGAATACCAAAAAAATAAATGCTTTTATTACTAAATTCGAAAATTTTTGACATCAATTAACTTTTTTGAATTTTTAATTTATATGTACTTAATAAGTAGTATAATTAACTGGCTTTCTATGACTATGGAAAAGTCTACCCTGACACCAAATTACGTATTTAATGTACTAAGAGTATAATACTCATTCAGGAGATGTACTCTATCTCATTGTTGGTGTATCAAATTCTTAGATAAGAGCACATTTTATCATGCAGTTATTTTTTTTAATAATTTGGTAGATGATAAACTGATATTGAAATACGAAACTATTAAAGCTGCTATAATATCAATTGTAAACCAATAGTTATTCAAAATCAACAAACATGTTTTGTGTTACAGATACACAGAAAAAATAGATTTCTTGGTACAAGAAATATTTTTCATTATAAATTAATAAAAAAAAAATTTAGAAAAAATTTTTTGACTCACGAAAATTTATTTCTTGCCTCAAGAAAATTTTTTCATGTCTCAAGAAAACTTTTTTCCTGTCTCAAGAAACTTCGGTTCTCGTCTCAAGAAAATTCTTTTCTCACCACAAGAAAATTCTTTTCTTGTCTCAAGAAATTCTTTTCTTGTCTCAAGAATTTTTTTTCTTGCTTCAAGAAATTTTTTTCTCATCTCATAACACAATTCAATGAAAAAAAACCAAATCAACAAACTTTAAATTTAAAAATAGATATAAATTTTACAACATAACAAAATACAAGCAATAAAATTAATCAGCTTGACCGAAGCACGTCAAGTATTTATTTTGTGAACTGATTAAAATAATCACAATTTTTAAAAATAATTTCCGAAATTCAATGTCAAATCGTAATAACAATAATATTTAAATTATAATTAGAAAAGCTTTGACGTAAGTATCTGGCTACCAACAGTATAACAAAAACTTGAACATAAATTATTTAATATCATAGTAATAACATAGTATGGGAAAAAATTATTTTCTTTAGTCAACATCAAAAAAAAAAAAATAAAATAATAAACAATATAAATTTTCTAATTGCAACAGACAAAAAAATTTCAAAAAATAAAAAATATAATGAGAGGACGTTTAATATCAGTATTATCGACAATGCGTTTTTGAATCCCGGGTAAAAAAATTTCAAGCCAAAATAACAATAAAATTTTTTTTCGACCGAAAAGTGGCCCAGGTTGTGAACGCAAGTCTGAAAACTGGCCAGGATGAAAAATGGCCGATAGTTAGATCTGAAAAAAATCGAAAAGTGGCCGACTCAATTGATCGGCCAATTTTCGGGTTGTTTTTTAAGAATAAGAACATTTCAGGTGTTATCGACCAAATTTCAACCTTTTCATTAAAGTTCTACATTTTCAGCGAGATTCCGGTTTCTTTGAATAGAATTCTATGGTTTCGCTACGATTTCGGTAAAATTTAGACTTTTCGGGTTGTTTTTCTAAGAATAATGAAATTTCGGGTGTTTTCGGCCAAATTTCGATATTTTCAGTGAAATTTCGGTCTCTTTTAATAAAATTATACGGTTTTGGTATGGTTTTATCAAAATTTCGACTTTTCAGCCAAATATTTTTACCCGGGATTTTCGACATTTATTTTTCAATGATAACTTTCAATAGTATCCTAGTTTTCAGTTCCAGAAAGTCGTTCACTGGCTCCATGTCACGTGTCTAAGTAATCTGTAAGTATTTCTGTATAAATAGTATAGGTGATAGTCTCGAGGATATGATCGTCAATTCACCGGATATCAAAGAACCAGCCCACCTTGAAGCTGGCATTTATGTGTACCCAGAGAACTTGCGCGTAATCGATACCGACTGTCCTTCTAAAGATTCATGCTGGTATTATCTGCTTCTTTCTTGGCATCGTTTATTTTATGCACATGAAAGTTTTACACATATGTACACATACATACACGTATATATAAAATAAACCAACAGCAGTCGATGATACAGACCCCTACTAAAAATCAACTAAACGGTCGTTTGACGACCGGCTCTCAGATCCGTATATTTTATGCGGCATGAGATCGACCATTGAACTGCTTTGTCGGTAGTCAATGTAATCAATAAATTTATGTAGTAACTACACTATATACTAGTTACATTCATCATTAAACGTAATTTGATCACGTGACATCTATCACTGAAAACACTACCAGCGTCCGATAGGTGCGGGTTCATAAGTTTTAACCATGGGCTTTTTTATTTGCAATTCTTACCGTGGAACGTGACGGATTCAGTTATTTTTACACAGTGGCACGAAAAATTTAAAGTTGCACTAACAAGTATCGTATTTTCCACTCTCTTTCTCTGTCTCTAGTTCATTCTTTTGAAGTCAGTTATTATTTTATTGATCGTTGTTTAGAGTTTTAGTTGCGTTTTTTTAGTTTTGTTCTATTTTTTAAAAATACATTCTACAAATCAGTCAAACAGTCGCCGAGTGGCTGATCGAGGCTTACCCTCGTCCTGGAGAACCAGGTAAGTACGTTTTCGTGGGAAGTTTAATCCCAGTGGTAGCGCATGGACGCGTGTCTTTAATTTACAGCTTTCGTTGTCTTATGGGATCAATGACAACAAATATTGACTCACATTTACTCTACTACCTATGTCGGTACTTTGCTTACACCCTTGAGGAGATCGTTCTGCGTCTTATCTAACCCACTCACATGATGCTGCTGGTGCTGCAGAGCGTTTTGCTGCTCTTGCATTTTTGCTTGTTTTTCGGCCTGTTGTTTTTTCATCATATCTTGCTCTTCCCGTTCTCGTCTTGCCTGCTCGTTGATTTCCTTCACCGCTCTGAGCTCCTTTTTCAGCTTCATCCGCCTGTTCTGAAACCAAATTTTTATTTGTCGTTCTGTAAGACAAAGGGCATGAGCTATTTCTATTCGCCGTCGTCTCGTAAGGTAGTGGTTAAAGTGAAACTCTTTCTCCAACTCGAGAGTCTGAAATCGTGTGTACGTCTGTCGACCTCTACGTCTTGGACATCCATTCGGACCTGGAAGGAAATTTTCGGCTATTACTTGGAGTCAGAATATATACTTTTTTATATAATTATTTCTTAAGTGCTTCCTCACTCTTCGAATATGTATTGAAATTTTTACATCACTGTTAAAAATAATTTGGATTTTCTTAGACTAAATTATGTTATAAATTTTCAGATTCAAACTTGGATTCTACATTCCGGTTAAAAAAATTTCAAGCCAAAATAATAAAATTTTTTTTCGGCCGAAAAAAGACTCAGGTAGTGAACACGAGGCCGAAAATTGCCCAGAACGGAAAATGGTTGATAGTTTGGCCTGAAACAAATCGTAAATAGGCCGACTCAATTTGTCGGTCAATTTTCGAGCGGTTTATTAAGAACAATAAAATTACGACGTGTTTTCGGCCAAATTTCCACATTTTCCATTAAAGTTCTTCATTTTCAGTGAGATTTTGGTTTCTTTGAATAAAATTCTATGGTTTCGATTCGATTTCGGTAAAATTAAGAATTTTCAGCGAATTTTCGGTCGGTTTATTGAGAATAATTACATTTCGGTGTGTTTTCGGCCAAATTTTAACCTTTTCCATTAAAATTCTACATTTTCAGTGAGATTTCGGTCTCTTTCAATAAAATTCTATGGAATCTGATTTAGATTTTTGAAAAAATTTTAAAATCTACGAAATAGCTTTGAAAATTCAAAGAACGTTATTATTTTAAAAATCAATTATGAAACTTAATATGAGATAATTAAAGATTATTTGAAAATTCAGTTGTAAACTTATTAAATTTTCAATACAATCCTTGAAATTAAAATCATTTTATTTGAAAACGATATGCGTTAGTGTTTGCTTAGATGTCTCGAGAGTCAGCATCCTGATCTAAATAAGTACACAGAAAAAAGTTCTTGAATTAAGAAAATATGTCAGAAGACAAACAATTTTGGAAATCAAGTCGAGATTTTCTTGAGCCAAGAAAGTTTGTCTTGATCAAAGGAAATTTCTATTTGATTAAAGAAAATTAAGGTTTTCAAAAAAAATTTTCTTGAATCAAGAAAATTTACTTTCAGTCAAAAATTGTATTTTTTCTGTGTACTTGGGTCAAGAATCTAAATTTATCAATTGAAAAAATTTTTACTTAAATCACGAATATCAATTTGAAAAATTGTATAGCGAGTATTAAAATTCACATATTAACATTGAATTTTCATAAAAAAATTTTTGAAAATTAATTGACACATAGTACTGAATTCAAAAAAATTTTATGAAAATTCAAGAGGAAATTTTTAACAGTGATTCAAAACTGTTATTCTCAACAAAAAATAAGAAAAAAAGAGAAATCTTGAGTTAAATAGCAAACAGCCGAATATGTTTTTTTTTTTTAAGTACATCCTGCACCCTTGCCAGGTTACAAATCTTAACTCTCTCTTCTGTCAGCTTTCTCCTAAACAACAGCAATTTCGACGAGTTACTTTATTGCAGGGGTTGAGAGAGTGCAGTAAATGACTTAACCTGGCAAAGTACAGGAATGAAGAAAAAAAAATAGAAAGTTGACCCTTAAAAAAACCTTGCCCATCATATATCTTACGTGAACCCTTTTTTGAAATTTTCCGTCTTATAACTTTCTCTAAGTCCTACACTCAAGTCATAAACGAGCAGTCAACAACCACGGAAGGGAATTGACTAGACGTTGCCTTTTTTTATGGTGTTTAGGTAAAGGACTTAAACGTAACAGCGACTCAGGTAAAAAAAAATTTCATGCAATTTGTATTTATAATCCTAGGATATTTTTTATGGTCTAATTGAATAATCAATGTGCAAATTATAATAATAATAATAATAATATTGTAAAAAATGAAAGATTGTTGGAATAAAAATCAGTTGGTTGCATAAAAAAAAAAAAAAAAAAAAAATTGTGGATAATTTTTTTCTCTTTATACATCATTATATTTTTTGCGTCTTGTTTAACCTTTGCGATAGTAATTTTCTTAAAAGAATATAAAAAGAACAGAACGCGCCATTTCGCTTTTGTGGCAGACTTAACGCCTGTTCCATTCTTCTTCACTGAAACCGGTTTCTTTTCTTTTTTTAACTTTATTTTCCTCTCTTTTTTTTTTATCTTAACCAAGATGATATCACAATGGCGGGTAAAAATATGAGAATATATTCGTTCGGAATAAAACAACTCTAAGACTTTTTGCTGTTTTAATTCTTGAAAATAAAAATTAATTTCCGAAATATTTTTCAGTTACATTTAAACAAAATTTTTTTTAAGAAATTGCTGTTGATAAGTATCAGATATGATGAAGACAAATTTTCATTACCAGTAGATTGTCAAAGGAATACGTCACTACTTTCCATAAAAATTTTATTATTACCGAATATTAAAACTTGGCGGTAGTTGGAGAAAATATTATTGTACATAGAGAGAAAATTATGGTAATTGTTCCTAGTACGTTTATAAAATATCAACCTATAGGGTTATAGTAATAATTACTAGGAATTATAGGACATACATCTATAATTTCTGGGAAAAGTTTCCATAACTACGGGAACAATGCCTATAATTATGGTAAAAGTTCCTGTATTGCATGGTAATGATTACCATATTCATGGGAATAGTTTCCTGTATCTATATTGAAACAGTTCTTAGGTACGTATGGGAATAAACTTCATGCATTGTGGTAACTATTCCCATGATACTACTGTGGTAATCTTTCCCATACTATTACAGTCAACGTTACCATATATTACCATATGTTACCATAATATTATGGTAATAATTACCATGACATTATAGCAGTAGTTACGTCATATTCTGGGATTTATTACCATATTGTATAGTAACTATTACTTTAATGTCATGGTAACCATTACCACATATGATCAAAATATTTAGCATATATGTTAATAATAATTATCATATAACGAAAAATTTCTAAATGTTATGATAAGCATTACCATAAATGATAGTAATAGTTACCACAATCTTATGGTAACCATTATTATAAATTATAATATTACAGTAAGCATTACTACAATACCACGGTAACTTTTACCATTAATTATGGAAATCATTTCCATCACATATGGTAACGACTACCACAATGACATAGAAATTATCATAATTGTATAGATACTATTCTGATATTGTATAGGATTAAAATTTATATAGACAGGAATGGTTACCATAATTTTTATGGTAACCATTACTATAATCGATACTTAAAAAAAACTGTTACCTTATGAAATGGAAACCATCTCCATCATATATATTGTAATTGTTACTGTAAATTTCTCCCGATTTATATCGTTTATTTAATGCGAATATTGAAAGCTATAAAGAATGAAGATAAACTAAGCTCAGAAATGTAAATTATGAATGACTGAAACTGACACTTTCAATGTCAACATTATGAATATGTATTTGTTATATAATAAATATATAATTTTTAATAAGAATTTAATTAGCTTAGTGAATTATTATAAGTGTCACTTTTTTTTCCTTTTTTTTTTTTTTTAGTAAAAAACATAATTCGCTTATTATATAATACTAATTATTGAGAAACTCCATAGCGTAATTTATTTTTTTTTGTTTTGTTAAAAAAAATTAAAATTACTTATCAATTGTATGTTCAACAAAAAAAAAACAATCGTAAGTCTCTAAAAATAAAATATTCATGAAATTATATTATACGCAATAATAATTATGTTTCATAGAGGCTGAACATAAAAGTTATAAAATTAAAACAAAAATCTATAAAATCTACAAAAATTTTTTTGTACAAAAAATGAGAAAGTGGAGGGGCAAAATGGGTACTTAAGGGAAAAAATATTCATTAACATTTTTCGACCAACACTTTCGATTTTTGAAAAAACTTGATAAAAAAATTCAAAATAATGCTCAATTACATTTACAAAAGTGATTTTGGAATTTCTAAAAAACATTTTAAAAAACCAACCTTTCTATAAAATTTTAAGCATACCCTATTTTGTCCCCCCCCCCATTTGTGCAATACCATTCCAATTTCCGCCATTTTCAAATCAATTTTTCCAGAAGATGCAGCATAGAAAATTTTCACGTTTTCTTGTTCAATAAGTTTATCCTTTAATGCCTTAAATCTTCATAAATAATCAAAATTACCCATAAATGTTTGAACGACTACTTGGCGCGAGACAATTCCGCGTTTTCAGATATAATCCCAAAATAACATTTAAACTTATGTTTACTGATAACTTTGATAAAATGGTGGCAATTATAAATTACGTGAATCCTAAACTCTTTATTATAAATAATTATTCTGAATGTATAATCAGTTTTATCATGCAAAAGCATTTTTCAGCCCGAAACTTAGATTATTCCCGCTTGTATTTTATCGCGATATTAAAATCTTTGAAAAAAGTCTCTTGTACAGCTGAGACATGAAAAACTGATGAAAAATAGGATATTTGAAGTTCCTAGCAGGAGCTCGAGCAGCCATTAGCTGAGAACCGTTTGATGCGGTCAAAAAAACGTCCAGTGGAATGCGAGGTATGCCGATATTGAATTCAACATGGCCGTGGCTGGCATAGAGAGCAGTATAGTAAAGGTGTATCCGTGGGTTGCACAGTTCAAACTCTTTATATGTATGTATGTATATATATTCCAATGGTATATAGATATAGCAAACATAAAGAAGGTCATGATTGTGTAGGTAGAAAGGGGCACTAAGATGGGGTGCGCTGCCCTCGACAGTACAGCGACCGAGAGCTGGTATGGAGCAAAACCAGCGACGGCAGGATGGGGTGGTTGTGCTGGCGAATGGTGGGCTGCATGGTTACCTTGGCAACCAGAGGGGTAGTCATTTCATACTGCTGACGGCGTATCACAGAATGGTGAGGGAAGAAACCGGGAGCGAAAACCTTTGACTCTGTACCTCCGAATATCCTCCAATGTACCAGATCCCATGAGACTGTACCAACATGCTTTTTCGCCTCACTGAATTTCTGCACCCCGTATACAGACTAACCATAAATATCACCATGTCATTTAGTTACTCCACCGTCTCATCGCTGAAGATAAACTCGGAATTAGTCTAATGCCACATTTGAGCATAAGGAGAAGTTTTAGAAATCGCTTGTTCTTTGTATGATCCTTCATGCTGCGTAAAATAACCATCTCATGGTGTATTCTTCAGCAATAGAATTATATAGCACTTAAAATTAAATTATTTCGCACGGGGACTTAATACTGAGTAACTTGGGTAGATTTATTCTGGCAGAAACCCACGATCTTGATCTTCATTCAAAACTCGTTTTGTGACTCTTGTAACATGTTACTGACGACATCAATAAATTCTTTGAGTAATTTGTTAATTTTATAATCCTAAAAAATTCAAATTGCGATTAATCTCATGTATAATCAAATTCGAGAAAAAAAAACTCGACGAAGTAGAAAACTTTATATTTGATACTAATTAATGGGTTTATTTAAATTACGTTTTGGGGAAATAAACACAGTTTTGCTTAAAATACGCTCTTTTGAATCGTTATGGCAAAAAAATGTCAATTTGGCTGCATTTGTATCTAACCATAATTCTGTAGAAACAAACCAGAAAAAAATACTGACGATCAATGGACATTAAAAAATTTAGAGTCCGTAGTGTGGTGTGAATTATTTGGTGAGAACATTTTCTACACCAATGGTGTGGAAGCTTTATGACCCACGGTGTTAAATTTTAGGCCGTGTGAATTAGAACGATCACACCATCAAGGGTGTGAATGTTACTTTGGTAGACACAATGAAGAACAAAATAATAAAAATAAGTTGTCATTGAGGAGAGATGATAATAAAAGATGCTGTTATAGAAATTTTTATTCTGAGTTTTAATTTTTAATTAATATCACATCTAATAAAAATATGTTAATAGAAATGTTAATTTATCAACTTCGAACCACAAAACATCTGATAGAGGTCGTACAAACATCAATGGAAAAGGTTTATATATTGTTAGTTTGTAATTAATCAACATTAGATTAATGGATACAATCTTACTGGCAATGAGTAATTTTTTCAATTGAAAATACTTGACATAATAGATAATTTTCGAATATAGAGTTAAATTTATTAATTTTAATATTAGAGACATCAGGCCATTTTTTACTACAGATCATATGATCGGACAATGTATGAGTTTTGAGCTAATTACACCAAATGGTGTGAAAAATAACACTCACACCCTGTTAAAATTACATCGTTTGATGTTTCACACCGTCAATGCATACCAAAGATACCTTGAAAGTCCTCGGGGACCATTTTCACATCAAAATAAATTGCACACCATCAATGTACACCTAAGACACAGGATAAACTCCAAGGGGGCAATTTTCACACCAAAAAATTTTACACCATTCATTAACACCGAACCAATTCTGTAAAGTTCTCAGGGACCATTTTCATACCGAAAAAATTGCACACCGTCAATGCACACCAAGAACACATTGGAAATTCGGGGGATCATTCTCACTCCGGAAAAAATTTCACACCATCAATAAACACCAAAGACACCTTGTAAGTTCCTCGAGGGCCATTTTTACACTAAAAATTTTTTACAGTCTACTTAAAAATCAATTAAATAAATTTGTATGACTTAAAAATGTACACTGTAAAAAATTCGCGGAGTGATTGCGGATTAAATCCAGAGTGAATGAATTTTTAATTATTTACTCCCCTTCGGAGTAAAATTCACTCCGAAGGGAAGTTTTCGCAGAGTAGATAATTTTTTATTAATTTAATTCCTCCGGAGTAAATTTCACTCCGGCCTGAATGAAATTCACTCCGGAGAAGAGTTTTAAAAATATATAAAATTAATAAAATGTAACTCCACTTAATATAATCGAAGTAAAAACTCGTGTATAAAATTACTGATAAGCTGATACGCACGCACACACCCACACACACGCACACACAATCACGCACTCGCACATACCCGCACGCACACATACACACATTCGTACACACGCGCACACATTTGCACACACACGCACATATTCATACCCACGTACACATTTGCACACCGGAACACACACACTGTTTAACAGTTTAATATAAATTGAAATAAATTTAAATTTCGGAACTCCGAGTGGCGGAGTGAATGCGGAGTGAATTCGGATTTAATTTCACTCCGAATTCACTCCCGATTTTTCACAATGTAATTACTTTATTTCATTAGAAATAAAACTAAATTGATGACTAAAAAACATCAAATTAATTCATTAAACTTTTGATCAATGATTCAAACCAACTCATATATTAGTAACCCGTTTATTTATCAAGAAACAAAAATTAAATTGACTGTTTATTGAATATAAATTAATTTTATGATCAAATAAATTTTCTCACTGTATAAAAGATCTGCCGTAAGTTTATTGCTGACACTTATCAATAAAATTTGCTATTTTTTTTGCCAAATTTATTGTTCACTAATTTTAAAAATTTTTTATTGGTGTAGTCTGTCACTTTTAGTGGAGCGTGCTATTGTCGTTATTACTGTCGTTGAAAGCATCATTACAGTAAAATATTATTGTATAGACAAAACTTTTGTACGACTTTAAACATCAGTAAGATTTATGGCCCAAGAGAACTATGACTTTACAAATGGCTGCATCTATATACCCTTCGAGAGGAGTGTTTTGACACAGACCATTAGCTCATATCCATCCCTACTCTCTGGACATTCTTATAGTCTAATAAAAATCTCTGACCATCGACTAGCTCTGGAATTTTATAATTTCAAATAATGTTTTTAGAAAATTTGACATCTTTTAGCTGTAATTTAATTATTTGTCTTGAAATTTCTCAGACTATGTATTACATCACTTTGAGAATTTATTTTCACATCAAAATTATTTTTATTCGATCGACGATCGATTTCGTCTCATTTTAATTAACGTTTTATTAATAAGTAACAGTTTCAACCTGTTTTTTTTTTTTATTGACTTGATCGTTTTTAAATATTTAATATAAGTTTATGACCACATAATTTATTAATTACATTGAATGGACATTAAAATTCATTTTGTACACTTACGGAAACAAGAAATAGCCAGATTAGTATTAAATACAGATTTAACCTCAAAATCGTAATATACTGAGTGCTAAACTTGCTAATTAAGTGAAGGTCGCAGGTGGTCTAAAATTTTTTAACGGTCAAGGTTGCAAGAAGAAAATATTTTGAAGCCTTATAAAGCGATTTAAGTACTATATAGTACTATACAGCAATATTGCACTGAGTACTCAGTGTTTTCTTAAGAGGAAATGCTACCGGACCTCTTTTTCACACTAATAAAAATAAACCGGACTATCTTTGTTGCATCCGTAGAATAAATGAGAATTTTAAAACAATTTTTCGGTTAAGATTTTAAAAAGCGCTAAAGACTCTATTTTTTACGGAGGAATTATTCTTGTTTGAAATGCTATGGTGTCATAGTAATGCCAGACCATGCTGGCCACTTGTCGAAAATTGAAATAAACACATGCAGAAATTACTATGACTATAGTAAAATTTTCAATGGTCACCAAATTTTCAATTTCCATCGGGTGGTCAACATGGTCCAACATTGCTATGAAACCATTCCATGTGTTGTCTTGGGCACGTCATTGGATATTTTCCCTAGATATTCTGGCACGACATTTTTGCCATTGGATATCGTCCCCTTCTTGGGTAAACCTCGTAAGTACTTGTTTTAATAATTAAAATTATGAGTAAAAACCATTTTTTAGTACTGCTATTGCGTAAAAAAACTTCGAATTTTATTAAATATAACAGAATGTTCGAAAGATTTTTGAATTCAAATTGTATTGTATTTCCATTAACGCACGTGTAACAGAATAGATGTTTTGACCAATTTTGAAAAATTATAATTTTGCAGTTACGAGGTTTACCCAAAGAGGGGACGATATATTCACCGGTCACCTATGACACCATGACATTTCAAACAAGAATAATTTCTCCGTGTAGGTTTCCAATGTCTGTGAATTGAATTGAATTGAGAATCATTGATGTTACCTCTCAAAGTTTGATTAAAATTATCGGCCAAATATTGGCTTTTTTAAGAACAATAAAAAATTTTCAGCTGTTTTCGGCAAATTTTTGGCTTATTTATTAAGAATCAAACTTTTCGGCGTGTTTTTGGCCAAATATTTTTATCCCGGTCGTTATCCATCTACGAAAAAATATATATGCCCACAAAATAATACATATATAATGCGACTTATATTTTTAGTATTGTCGTATGTATGCTATTTTGCTGGCATATATATTTCCGGATCTTGTATTGTATGGATTAGTTACGTTCAACAAAATTTAATAAAATTGTCATGTCGATGTTATAATTCAAAATTTCATTTTGTAACCTGAAATGTAGTTACCAAATTTCGTTTAACTGTCAATTGATTAATACACAACTGTAAGTAATGTTTTTTCAAATCTATCTATCGAAGTCATAACTCCGTCGTCTTTTTTTTCAATTAATACTTTAACTTTACTTAAATTTACTAATAAAATTTTAATACGGTTATCACAGTTCAAGGTCATCAAACATCTTTAAAAACTGGGGAGGGGGGGTCGCCTGAAAATGCCCTTAAATTGATAATCAGATTCCTTCGTACTTAATCGGCTCGGCTCCGAACAATCAAATAAAGTCCATATAAAATTATTCAAAGAAACCGAATCAAAAAAATCTCTTTTATCGAACCGCCATTGAAATTAATAGCTTCCTTAACGATATTGTGGTATAAATAATACCGATCAAGAATAAGAGACAGAAGGGGTACGAAGTTATCAGACAGATCTCATACATCTAAGGAGCGATCCGATTTAATCATGAGTCATTTTATGTGCGGAATGTAAGTGCTCAGAAAATGTATGTACGCAGTACAATTGTCGCTAATGAACTTTGTGTAAAAATTATTTAAACGCATCTTTTATGTATTTTTGCTTTTGATGGCCGCAAGAAGTCATGACTTTATGGTCAAATAAATTATATTATCTATCTATCTATCCTTGTTTACTGTCAGACTTAATTACCTGGTCATTTTAAGGTTTCTAAATTTACTTACTCTACTAAATTTATGAACATGGTTTTCATTTTTATTCCAATAGTATACTTTATGTATCTATCTATAGCTTCATGTATGCATAGTACGTCTCATCTCAGCTTGACCCCTTTCTGTGAAAGACTTCGACGATTATTTCTTAATATTTTTTGCTGAGAATCTGTCGTCGGTAATTAAAAGAGAACTCCTTGTACATGAAGAAGTAAAATAATTGCATGTCTAAAATTAATTACCATAAAGAAAATTTTAATATTAATGTAAAAAAATTAGCGGATGCTTTTGAAAGAGTACGAACCACCAATTCGCGAGGATAGATTCCAGTGAACCTGTTCGGTAAGTCAAAGGCAAGATGACGCCAGAAAAAAAGTAAGAAATGAATAAAAATATCAAACATAAAAAAAGAAGATCTGACTTTAGCCAAGCGGTGTGTGGCATAAAACGTTAAGTTTTTATAATTTTTTATAAGCCAGAAGAAAATGAAGATGTTGACATATCGAGGAGATATCAAGTCAGTATGATTCTTTCATTCTAAATATAATAACCCGAGTAAAAACAGACTTTAGCTGCATCATCGCTCTACGGCTTTTTGAGAGTTGTACTGCGACTGTGACAATTCGAATTTTTTTATTAACTGCCCCGATAGACGAGCAAAAAAATTTACCGATCACGGCACGTCTGTGACACCTAAAAACTGCCTGTTCTCTGCAGCACTGCTGCACTACAGCGGTGACATTTAAAAAAATAATCCTTAACATTAAATAGCGATACTTTATAACATAAAATTTATTTTGCAAAATAAATGCTTGACCCTATATTTGCAAAATAAATGCATGCAGATACACTTCGGTTATAGTGCGGAAATGTCGAGGAAGTGAATACTCAGCGTTCAGCAGAATTTTCTGCCAAGCGGCAATGATGCAGCTGTATTGCGGCTACATGGCACAGGGACTATTTTCTTTCGAATTTCCAAATTTTTCTATACTGATAAAAAAAATGGTACATGAAACTTATTCCTTATCCTATTGATCCCACAGGAAAAATCTTGTAACGGCAACGGGATTGTCTTGTTGCAGCGCCTATTTTTTCCATGTATGGTGCAGCAGTGAACAAAAATTTATGTTTTTTTATTTAAAAATATAAATGTCCATTTTTACTCAGGAAAATATTACAGGAATTGAATAAATATCTACTGTGATATTACATTCATGTTTTTGTTAATTGGTTTACTATGAAAGTAGATGGTGGTAGTGTATGACTGTGAGCTCATAAAAAGGTAAAATGTATTTGTGGCAATCTCATCGATCTTATAAGCCTTTCCGATCACGTTTTTTTTTTTTTTTGCCAACCCACCGATCTTTTATATTCTTCTGCACAAACGCTGACCTTAGATGAGAATCACACCATGGGTCGGAGTCGTGCCATATCTCTTTTATTTTTTTCCTAGTGCTGTCTGCATTTTTCACCCAACCTTGAGATTTTATTCGCCAGCAGCGCCACAAAATTAAGCCGTTTTGAGATATTTATGAATGGATCGAGCGTATAGAAACGCCTGAACAAAGAACTCAGGGGTTGCTTCATTCTGTTTGTCTTTCGTCCTCTTATTTGTTTCACTCTATTTTTATAACTTTTTTCTTTTTTGTACACGTTATCATTTTTTCAAGTGAGGTATATATACATATATATATATATATATAAATGTTTTTATTAGAGTTTTCGTTCTTCTAGTTCTTTAATTACTTCAGATTAGAAATTGTTTATTTAAGTTCAGCTATTAACTAGGATTAGTAACACAATCGAAAAATATTATCATAAATGAAAACCTCCATAAATCCAAAAATACACACCTCAAATTTTCTTATTATACTGTCAAAAATTTTTTATGTAAAAATGATCCCTAAAAACTTTATACGGTTTTCTTGGTGTGAATTGATGGTGTGCAATTTTTTGGTGTGAAAATGGCCCCCGAGGACTTTACACATTGTCCTTGGTGTGCATTAACAGTGTGAAATATTGAGCAGTGGAATTGTAACACAGTGTGAGTGTTATTTTTCACACCATTTGGTCTAATTAACTTAAAACTCGAACATTGTCCGATTATATGATCTGTAGTCAAAAATGGCCCGATAACTGTTTTCAATCTGAAGATTAATTAATGTTACTTCCCCTTCAAAAATAATCAACTAACTTCCTTTAATAATGATTGAAAAAAAAAAACAATTAATATCTAAACCAATAAAAAAATGTAATGTCAAGTATTTCCAATGGAAAAATTACTCATTACAAGTAGCATTGTGTTTATTAATTAAATGTTAATTGATTACAAACTAACAATGTATATAAATCTTTGCCATTGATATTTGTACGACCTCTATAAAGTGTTTATGCTTCGAAATTGATAATTAACGATACTATAACAAGTATTTTTGTTAGATATGATATTAATTAAAAATTCAATCTTAGAATAGAAATTTCTATAAAAGTATTTTTCATTATTAGCACCGTGCGCCCTGTAACTTTCACACCAGTGTTGAAAATTTTCACACAAAGTCATTCACACCACACCGCAGACTCAAAATTTTTTCAGTGAAAAAAAATACTCACTAAATTTTTGAACCTCGTCATTGAAATTTTTTTTAAAGAAATGAAATTTTCAATTAAATAATTGAAATTTTCTTTGAAAATCCATATTTTCATAAAAGCATCAAATTTCTTAATGCAATTTTTTTTTAATAAAAAAAAAGAACATTCTTTTGATCGAGCCTAAAATATATGAATGTATATATTTATAGCCAACCATGTCACTATACAGTCAATATTATTCACTGACCTAGACCGGCTGCGAGGAATCCAATGAAGAAATCAATTTTTCAAGGCAACAAGTTTCTTATAAAAGTTAACGGATTTTTTTTTAATTACAGTTCATAAAGTGCGCAATAAATTTTGAATAAAAGTAATAATTCACGAAAAGTAGATATAACAGTTATTAATTTGATAATTCGATTAACATTTTATAGTTTTTGTACATAAAATAAATAATATTGATCGGTAACTAAATATATTGTTTGCATATATATTTAATAATCATTAAAATTATGACATTAAAGTGACGTCCTCTAAACATTGCCAATAAAACTGGATATTAATCGTCCGTTAATTTTCTCATAGTAAAACATTTAACATGATCATAATTTAAATAATGAAGATAACGAATTAAAATTTTCTTCACAGACATCTTATTTAATAAAGTAAAAGCAGCTTCAAATGCTGGATTGACTTTTATAAATATGATTCAATTTTGAGTCTTATCTATAGGTAACTATTTTTAATAATTAAGATAAAAAATACCATGAGTTAATAAGTGATTATTTTAATCATTGAAATCTAAAGCAATTTAATTTAATATGTTAAAGAGTTCGCTTGTTTCGTAATGAGTTCGATGCATAAATGCGTGTATTAATTTTTGTAAGGCATAGTAATTACAAATATGAGACTCAATGCAATTTATATATAGATATTAAATAAGTTATTATAAGTAGCAAGTAAACATTTTCTCAGTCGCTGATTGTAATAAAGATAAACACATCCACGGTGACTTAAAAGCATGGGAGTCGTATAAATCTTGACGGAAAAAGCGAAAGGTCTATTATAAATACTGTCATAAGTTCGTTACTAACTCAGCTAACATTTCCTTGGCAATAAATATTTTTTAGATTTCGAAAAATATATATGTACTATACAACGTTTTTACTTGACATATATACGTTGAAAAAAAAACAACTATTATAAACATTGTGTTTTCCTGATACGAGAAATTATTTTATTCCAAATTTTAGACCTACATGGAAAAAAAATTACTTGAATCAAGAAGAATTTTCTTGATTCAAGTAAAAATGTCTTCCGTTGATGAATTGAAATCTTGAACCAAGTATAATATTGTTTACTTAAAAAAATAATTTTTAGCTCAAAGAACCTCTTGTTGCAACTGTGTTACTGACTTGAAGCGAGAGTAGTAAGAACTCAATTCAAGAAAATCAGTTTCTTAGATTCTATATCTCTATTTGATTATTCAAACTAGAGAGAATAGAATTTATAGTTAAAGTTTCAGGTTCTATTATCTCGGACGTACGACAGCTTGGGAGACAGCAGCCAAGAGTTCTAATTCAAAGGGCGCGAGTTCGATCCCGTCCAAAGTCAATATTTTTTAAAAATTAAATCGGAACGTCAAAATATTGAGTCAATCTCTGACGTCATTTTTGTAATTTAAAAAAAATACATGAGTAAATATGATAAAGTGCCGCCTTAAATAAAGTCGCTAGTATCTCAAACCAAGAAAATGAAATACTTGGAACAAAAATATTGCACTATTACTCAAAGAATAAAATAACTTCGTTCAAATCATTATAATTTTTGATAAAATGCTTAAAGAAAGAATTTTCTCGTTTATGATACAAGTAAACAATTTTTTTTATCTAACAAGACATAATCACTTGAAACAAGAATTCAATTTTGAAAAAAAAAAAATTCTTGATTCACGTTGACTTTTTTTGTATAAAATATTTTCAAAATCTCTTGTGTAACCAAAAAAACTATTTTTGTTCAAAAATATTCTAATCTTATATTTTTTCGAAATTATGAAAAAAAAACACAATTTTTTTATGTTACAAAATTTATTTTTCCACTGAGTATTTTTTTAATAAAAAAAAAAATGTTTTCACAACTTCAGTAATTATTTTTCAGAGTTTACACATCAAGACAACCTAAATATTATTTTAAGCGGCTGTGTAGTCAAGAAGAGACAATAATCAAAGCTTTCCTTTCCTACGCATGTTAATCACACCTTGGCACATGGATTTATATTCTGATTGATTAAACAGCTTATTCCGAGCTTGTATCATACGATAGAGATTGAGAGTGAGTGAGTGAGTGATTGAGTGAGTGAGGGCGTCAGAAATAAAAATGTTTCTATAGGTGTTTATGTGTTAGATATATATGAGTAAATGTGTGACCGTGTACATGTGGATTCCAAAGTGCGGGAGAGTGTCGAGGGAGCTTTGTATGTACCAACCGTAATAAAGGATTCCGACAGAGATGAATGGCAAGAGAGGGAAGTCTCTATTGTTCCCGACGGAATCTAAACGCCATCTATAAGGGTGCTTCACATTATGTCTGCCTGTATATCTGCCTCACAGGAGTAGTGAGAGTATGGAGTACTACGTACACATCAAATTTCTAACTCAAAATATATGTATGTTCATATAGATTATAGAACAATGATTTTATTTATTTGTTTACTGGCTCTCTCGTCAGATAGTTCGCCAGATAAACATTTACATCATATACTCAGTACTTCGATATGTTATTTATGTGACTTTTAGTGCAATTAAATGTGCGAGATAATTTATGCTAATTCTCATTGCGAATCACTTCAAAAATGATGGTACAGATTTTTTGGCTTTTATGAATAATCAAATCATGAGCTCGGGAATTTATTGGTATTTTTTATATACTTGAAAATTTTTAGAAAAATTACTATGATGACACAGAAAACAGGATTTCTTGGCGCAAAATAATTTTACTTCACCTAAGAAAATTTTAACTTGATCTAGAAAAATTTTTACTTGATTCGAGAAAATTTTTGCATGATGAATTGTAAACAAAAATTTTCTTGGGACGAGAGAAATTTTCTTGAGCCAAGAAACAATTTTTGTACCAAAATATCCTTTTTATCTGAACGATAGAGATGCTAGCGATTACATATGTACAGAGAAAAAAGATTTTGTGACAAAAATTTTTATTTGCCTCAAGAAAATTTTTACTTGACCCAAGAAAACTATAACTTGATCTTAGAAAATTTTTACAAAACTCAAGAAATTTTTTGTAGTCCCAAAAAAATTTTTATCTTTAATTCATAATGCAAAATATTTGTTGAGCCAAGAAATCCTTTTTTTCTGTGCACTCTGAAAAAATTTTTTAAGTGAACGTGGATTAAATCCGGAGTGGATGATTTTTCTAAAATTTCTTTAATCTCCTTGGAGTAAAATTCACTTCAAAAAAGAGTTTATTTTAACACTAAAATTTCGTATCAGAGTGAATGCGGATTAAAACCAAGTCAACATAACTCCAAAATCACTTTGCTAAAGAAAACAACTCCCTATTTACTCTTTATATACGAGGTGATTTTTCATTCAACTCCGGAACTTTGATTGACAGTGAATTTGTATTGGAATAAAATCCATATTTATTTCCGATTTCTTACAGTGCTCTGTGGTTAATTAAAGTTCCGGAGCTTAAAAAAAAACCCGGCAAATGGGATGAATTTCATTCCGATGGGTCAAAAATCATTCACTCCGAATTTTCTCCCGACTTTATTCGCGTTCACGCCGCAAATTTCGTGCAGTGTAAAAAAAAATAAATAAATAACTTTCATTTTTTAGATATCTCTATACATATTGCAATTTATGTCTCATAACACAGTCTATTTAACCTCAGTAAATTGAGTAATCCATGGAAAAAATTGAGCAATACCAAATAAAAGTGATAAACCGAAAATACGGTAGTTGCAATAACTCTGAATAGAAAAGCAGTATATCGAGAAGAGAAAACGTAACAATTGTAAGTGGGGCTGTAAATTTGTTCATAAAGTTTTCTTTTATTACAGTTATGTATATGTATATATTCAAAGCAAGCCATGGGCTTGAGAATGTGCCCGTGCATCACAGATGCAAGAGACAGAGGCATACCCACAGAATTGTGTCACATGACATCGTGTCCTGGAGTCAGTGAGCGTGACTTTAAAAATAAACTACTCGGCGCCACGCCAGACACCAAAAATAAATTTAATCTCGTCAGTAAGGGAGCCAATTTTATTGGATTAAATTTTAATTCAAGAACAAAGAATGACATACCGAAATGACGCTGCTAGTAAACTTTCCACGGCGCAGCAGACTTAAGACGAGAGTTTTAAAAGAGAATGAGATGAAATACCATTTTCCCCTTGTAAAACAATTCTCTATGATACCATAGTGTAAGTATACGCTGACGAGACGGGCTTTCTATCTTTACTTACTCCGCCCCTAGACTGCATCCCCTTTAAAAGCCATTTCGCGGAGCCCTGAGGCTCTAATTACGGGCCTGTGCGCCAGTCTCGTATTTCTATCGTTCTCGTGCGCGCTCGTTACATGCAAATGCCACCGCGTTTCTCTTCCCGCCAATAAAAACCAGTCCGCTTGACAGAATTAAGGACACGGCTACGAGAGTTATATTAGAATACGGGCAATGACACAACCAGTTGTTTTAACACTGATGCGTCCGTCACTTAATTTTTTGGATACATAAAAAACCTAATTTCGATAACTACCGCTGCGGAAATCAGTTTTTTCGCTTTTAATGATCAATAAAAATATAAAATGTTACAACACTGAGCGAAAAAATACTTTCAATAAGAAAAATATTCTTGATTCAAGAATTTAGTCAGTGATCAATGAACACTATTTTTGTCATATTGTTCATCAAAAATTTCATTTTTATGGCCGCTTTTTTGCAATGCACTGTGGAGTGAAACAGTTGAAAAAAAAAGCATCAAAAAATGTTTTCGCTTCAATTTTTTATGACCAAAAATAGAGTGAGCTCCACTTTTAAAAAATTTTTCATTTGTTTTTATTTTTGTAAAGTAATATAAATAAATATAAATTTTCTTCTAATAAAAAAGCCGACAGAAAAAAAATTTAACTTGAATCAAGAATTTTTTTTTTCTTAAAATTAAATACTTGTTTTAACAATCTGTTTTTTTAATTTGATTTGATTCGAGGTTGACTCAATATTTTGATGTTTAAATTAATTTTTAAAAAAACACTGGCTTTGGACGGGATCGAACTCGCGACCTTTGAATTAGAAGTTTTATCTACTGTCCATTAGGCTGTCATTCGTCTGAGATGTTAGAACCTAAAACTTTAACGATAAATTCTATGACAATGGTATAGAGGTCTCTCTATTTTCCATGGTTTAAACGGTCAAGTAAAGGTGTTCAAAAACAAAGAGACTGATTTTCTTGAACTAAGTTCTTACCACTCTTGCTTCAAGTTCGTAATATAGTTGAAACAAGAATTAAAGGTTCTCTGAGCAAAAATTTGTTTTTTTTTTTCAACTAAACATAATTATACTTGACTCAAGAATTTAAATTTGTCACTCGAAGGAATTTTTGCTTGAATATCAATTTGAAGAAAAAAACTATTCTTAAACCAAAAAATTTTTTTCTTTATACTAATATTCTTGGGTCCATTAAATTCATCTTGATTCAAGTTTTTTTTTTTCAGTACATAAGATAAAAAAATGTTTTAATAATCTTATCAATCGTATAGTATATACTGATTGTATTGATTATTATATTATTAAATTAACAAATTTTTATACGTACTTATTGTGTATTGATAAAAATGATACAAATATAAGAGATTAAAATTCAGATTAACTAAATCTTGCAATAAAATAAATTACACATTTGATAAAAATACATGTAAGCCACTTTAACACATCTGAAGTATTGAGAAAACGATGGACAGACGCTAAAAGTAACATAGTGTTTAATCAAAGAACATTGTAGTTTTACGATATTAGTTGCGAAAGCTGTAAAGGCAATTTGACCCTCCCTATATACATGTTTTCACCCTTGTGACGCCCCCAACTTTCTCGCTATTTTGGGGTAAAAACAAACAGCCTCCTACGAATGTCTTTTAACTGAAAGTTCTAACATAATTTTTTGATTTTTTTTCCATAATATAACGCCCGAACTCGACTTGTGTCGTTCACTCGCTTCTTTACTCGTATTTTGAACCCCTCGTTCGTCTAGCCAGTTGAAACCAAACACCCTATCTAAGAACGTACATATTGGTTGGACTATTATGGCTCCATCAAAATCTCCACCATGGCTTTTTTATAGCTAATAGCAGCATCTAAAAATATCATGTAGTCATTCAAAAAGATAAATAAAAATAGTTTCTTTTATCTTGAATAAGTTTATGATTTTTTTTGTACACACATGACAAAGATTTTTACTTTTCTGGAGAGAGGTAAGACGGAGTAGCCCCAAAATTTTATTAAAATTTTTTAAATATTCCAATATCACTCAGGTAAATATAATAGAGCATTATTTTGAATTTTTTTTTTAATACTTTGAAAAATTTTGTTTTTGCAAAAAAATGGAATGAAATTAATTTGATTATTTTTCACATCAATTTACAAATAAAAAAACTCAGTATCATCACTTATTAGAAAATTTAGTTTAATCAAATTCATTTAATTTCCAGAAATTTTTTTTTTCACCTCTTTTAAGGGGTGCCCAATTTTTTCCGCAAAAAATGATTTTATTTTTTACTACAGCTGAAAAATTTTTTTTATTACTTTAAATGTCAATAACAATTTTCTAGAATAATTCCTTAAATTTCTAACAAAATGATTCAAGAGCTTAAGTACGTTACTCGATAAATATTTTAGAGGTTAATGTACTTAACCAAAAGACTCGAATTAAACCCACATACTTAACGAAAATTCTCTTAAGCTCCGTTTTCGCTTCGACAATTTGTTTAACTCTACTACAAAATTTTACGCTCCAACTGTTCAAAGCCCAAGTAAATTATATAATAATTATATAAATCTCCATTAGACTAATGTCAATTCAACTTTCCCACAAAAATCATATTATTTTTCTAAAAATAATTTTCATTGCTTCTCTTTATTACAAAAGTACATTATAAAAAAATTTTCTCAGTTACCTAAAAAAGAAATGAACAAAAATATATGAAATCCAAATTCTAGTAGTTTTTTCCTATGGGAGTACGCCCTTCTTGACATAGCTGCAGACACACCGACAAAGGGGATTACTCGCGCATGCGTGATAAGAGTTTCGCGCTCGTAACGATTCCACCCCCGTTTCAACCTGTATTTCCCTCCATCCCCTTCTGTTAGTTGCTACCTCACCCTCATCTGCTGTATTTTAGTATAGACTGTGGGATGCGTACACACATACACACACACACACACTAAAAATACGTTGTGATTCTTTTAAATGTGTGCACAACCCACAGAAAAGCTTTAGCAACTGAAACTGACTCTACAGTAAATTTATTCGCAGACATACAACTGAACGAAATCGAGTTACATTCTAATACCATTCGATATTCATGTTGATGTTCAAAAGTTGTATATATAGCTACTGAAGCTGAACTGTAGTTACATCCGAATGTACCCAAGCAAGCGTAAATGGATATAAAATTAAACGAGTTTGTCTGCGCACGCACGTTTCAAATAACGAGTGCACATACATGCAAAGGTAAACCTATACATCGGGTTTTTAGTCTGTGTACCGTAATGTAGGCGTATGTATCTAGAAGTATATACGTAGGTATATACTGTTATACACAAAAGCTTGGAAAATGGAGCCTTTAGTTTTTATCGGTGGATAAAGCCATGATAAGCTATATCACTGGCGCACCGTGAAAAAGAGTACTATGTACTATATGGCATTACTTCTCTGCATACGATATCTCTCACTACACCATTTTCACAATATCAGACAGTATTATTCCCTCTACAGCCTATTGGGATTAACGGAATTTTTTTTTTAGTAGTAAAAACTCGAATTCGGATAATTTATATCTCAGGAAAACCCAGAACAATAGAGACTATATAGACAAAAAATTAACTTGACTCAAGAGGAATTTACTTCACCCAAGAATTTTATGAAGAAAAAAATTCTTGGTTCAAGATATTTTTTTTTCTTGAAATTGATATTCTTGATTCAAGTAAAAATTTCTTTGATTGATAAATTTGAATTTTTGACTCAAGTATGATTTTGTTGAATTGAAAAAAAAAATTTGGTTCAGGGAACCTCTAATTCTTGTTTCAACTAAATTGCGGAATTGAAACAAGAGTGGTAAGAACTCAGTTCAAGAAAATTAGTCTCTTGGTTTTTAAACACCCCTACTTGACTGTTCAAACCATGGAGAATAGGGAAATCTCTATACTGTTCTCATAAAATTTAGAGTTAAAATTGTAGATTCTTATATCTTGGACTTATGACAGCCTTGTGCACAGCAGACAAGACTTCTAATTCAAAGGGCGTGAGTTCGATCCCGTCCAAAGCTAGTGCTTTTTAAAAATTAAATTAAATAAGAATATTGCGCTATTGGTCAAAAAATAAAACAATGTCGTTCAAATCATTATAACTTTTGGTTAGAGCATAAATTTTTTTTAATTGAGATTAGAATACTTGAATGAAGAATTTTCTCATTTTTGATGCAAGCAAATGTTTTCTTAAATTAAAACAAAATAGAATGACTTGAAGCAAGAATTCAATTTTGAAGAAAAAAATTTTTAATTCAAGTTAAATTTTTTTTCTCCGTATTTGTCAGACAAAAAATAATTACTTTTTGTTGAAAAATTTTAGTTACAGTTAGCAAAGAAATATAGGGCATTTTAGTCAGCCTGAGCAATTCAAAATTTTCAGTCAAAATTTTTTTTACAATCGCGACTCATTTTATAAAATGAGGTATACCTCAGTCAGAGTTTTTCAAATTTTAATAAAATAATTCAAATACCAAATACTTTAATTTTGCTCACAGAAAATTTTAAATCATCTGTCCTGTTTTAGATCAACTTTCTTTATCCTTTCACAGTTAAAAATTTTGTGTATAAAAATTTAATGGTTACATCTTTTGTGTTAATTATTTGATACCGTCGAGTGTAAATTTAACTAAATTTGAATGTGGTGTCTGAGGTTAACGAGTTTTTTGTGTTAATAAATTTATGAGTAATCTATACAACACATTTTTTGTGTTAACTCAAATTCAACACAAAGTAACGGTTGACTGAATTCCGAGAATTTATACGGCGTGAAGCGAGGATTCATTACATATTATTTTTTTTTAACTTAACGCAAATAAATGTTACATATTATAGACAACATTTAATTTGTGTAGATACTATTACAAACATTGTGTTAATCAAATTCCATAACATACTGAAAGAGTAAAATCAATACAAAGTTTGTGCTATTTGTCAGAGGACGCTTACTCTTCTTGCGTGATTTGTCCAATGTCCAGAAGTGCAAAGAAAATTTGCTTGTAAATCGAATAGGTTTGAATTATTCAATTCGTGACTGTGAATTCTAGAATAAAAAAGATTTTCACTACTGTGTCAAGTAAATAAATATTAATTTATTTAAATTATTCAATTTTTATGTCACATCATAGCCTTATAATAATTTAATTAATTATAATCATCCAACATAACCTATAGAATCATCATATTGCTTAAAAGTTTATCATTTAGTATTCTATTGTGAATTATTGTTCGTGACTTTTTTTTTATTTATATTTTAAAGAATATTTTGGGAAAAATGAGTAAGATAATTATTATTGAAATTGTTCAATTTTTGAAAAAATAGGAAGTTTACGGAAACAGAATATACCCTGTCATATTTCCAAGTTAAATACATGAGTTTAAAGGAACAAATGTCGTAATAATAGATTATTTTATGTTAAATTTTATAATTTTGAATCAATGAATACTTTATTTTCTAAAAATATTGGTTATCATTATTTTCATCATCATGACCACTATTATTGTTATTATTATTGTTATTATTATTATTATTATTATTATTATTATTATTATTATTATTATTATTATTATTATTATTATTATTATTATTATTATTATTATTATTAATATTATTATTATTATCATTATTATTATTATTATTATTTTAAGAATGAATTTATGCTATATTAATATTTCAATTGTGTAAGTCAACTTTTCATTCTTCAACACTGATGCAATGTAACTTTAACATAGTCATTGAGTTAAACTCAATGCTAGACGTTTGTTACATTTGACATTCAATTTAAGTCGAAACAATTAATTATTTGCGTTGAATTTTTAACCAAATACTTGAGTTCATTTGACACGTGGTAGTTTGTTAAAACTGTATTTAAAAAAATGTAGATTTAACCTACTTTTTAAGTTAAATTTAACACATCAAGTTTGTTGTCCTTACACCAAAAAAAATGTTAAATTTAAAAAAATTTTGTGTTAATCTATTCAACACTAAGCTTGTGTTATTGTTTAACACAAGTATAATGTGTTAAATTAACACAAAAAATTGAGTGGACCGTTTGGGACATGTGATTTGTGTTAAATTTAACACAAATTTTTCTACTGTGTTTCTACGAATCACAATTAATTGTTTTTTTATTTCAAAAATGTCGCTTCATTCATTTTTATTGACAAACAATTGATAAATTAAAAAAAAAATTATAAAGTCACAACATTTTACCCTGATGGACAGAAGCCAATAATCCTCCATTCTAGAGAATTCAAGCACGTTGTGTGCGAAAGAGTTTCAGTCCCAGTTAACGACCAGTAAACATCGTGGGAGCAATAAGGACCGGGAACGGTCGTACTATAACGCCTTGGCTTGAGTATTTTACCAACGATCACGTACAGATAAGGAAGAAGAGCCGTGTACGTTTTAGTACTTACAATGTACAGAGAGAACCATAGATACGCCTATTTTTGAGGTGATGACGAAAGTTAACAATCGTTAATGCCGCGTCGTCGTTGTTTCAAATGATTACCGTCGACGTTTGAGTTCAAGGACAAGTTGTAGCAGAAAGAAAGAATTTGGCCGGCGTGAAAAGCAGAATGAGGCGAAATGTATGTTAGTGAGCCATAAAGTTGAGTTAGAAAAGTAAGGCATAATACAAGAAAGACAAGTAGTCTTATTGGATATTGGCTATATCTGAAGCATAGATTACACATGAACCCAAGGGACAAGCAGTCACCCTGCTAACTTCCAATTCAACGACCGTTTTTTCTTCCCATCCCTTCACGACTAAAGGTCTATATCGCGCACCGTCAAACCTGCCTGAATTGCTCGTCATCATGTTATGCAAACGGGGACATTTGTTACGATAGTATGGCCGCGAGGGGCTCGTTCTCCTGAACAACGTCATGGTGCGCTACACCCTGGCGAGTAAAACAACATGGCAGCAGCGAAAGAAGATGAGAGTAGTAGCAAACATGGTTACACGTCGAAGCGTTTCCCCTTGCACGAGACGGACTTAAGTTTATTTGCCCGGCAAAGCAGAGTTCGGGGCTGCTGTCTGGATGTCTGGGCCATTATATCCGACGTCATTGACGTCTTTTTCATCGCCTACTTTGCCATCCTCAATACTTTTATTTTGCTTCGAAAATTTTCTTCTCTAATGTTTTCGTCTGATAGGGCTGAGCTGTATCATCTTTTTTTACTCTTTCTTCAAGTTTTTTTTATCAGTCCTCTCAGAGAAGGGGAAAGAAAAAACAGCTCATTTCGTTGCTAAGAAAATTACTTGGAAAATTGAATTCGATAAAGTCAGTCCTGACTAACCGCTGAACTAAATTACTTCGGATGAGTCTAGATATCCATTTTTTAAAATATTTCGAGCGATAGTCTGATATACTGTTTTATATCATTGAATTAAAGAAAAATAACGAGCGAGATTCGCTGCCAAATGATTCGATGAGTTGAATCTCCAGTGAATCACAGTGAACCGCGTTTCAGTCTGTGAGATATTTATTTTTCAGGTCGTTGACATATCCCGCGATAAGAGATATATTGAAGTCGTTGAAAAAACACATCATGTGGTGTGCTGGTGTGTATTAGTCATCGGATGAGCGAAGCGATAAAGTGTTTTAGACCTTGTTGGCCTTGACATTCTTTTTATTTTATAGAAAAAAGCACTATTTATATTGATAATTCTAAGAAGGTTAATGTACAGATAAAATGTATTATTACATACGTCTGTAAGATTTTTACAAATAGTTTTTATCTAGTCTTTATCGGTGTTATTATTGATAATAGGAGGAAAATTTTTATTTGTATAATTCAATTAATTGATACTTTTTTTAACAACTGATATAAATAATTGATGCAACAAATAAATAATAGAATGTCTCGGGTCGAAAGATTTGATCTATTTTAAATCAAATAAAAATTTTAAATTACTGTAATATGCTTGTTTAGAATATTTTCAGACTTGTTTTCAATACTTTGTAGTCTGGTTTCGGTCACGGTCTTCAATCGCTAGCTGCTAAAGAAAATAATCGCTAGCTGCTAGCGATTATTTTTTTCAGTGTAGGGAGCTATCCTGAGTAATTTCAAAATGTTGTCCGAGTGTATGTATGTGGTTATGTACACGGAGAGAAAATTATGGTAACTGTTCCTTGTACGTTTATGAAATATCATCCCATAACGTTATGGTAATGATTACTTGGGATTATGGGATATAGACCCATACTTTCTGGGAAAAGTTCCCATAAGTATGGGAACAATTCCTATCATTATGGTAACAGCTCCCATATCGCATGTAAAAAAAAATCATGGTAATGATTACCATACTCATAGGAATAGTTCCCACAAGCAAATAGTAACCGATCCTATAATCACATTGTAATGATTCCTAAGTGTATATGGGAATAAGCCCTATACATTATGGTAACTATTGCTATAATATTATGGTAAACATAACCATAATATTATGGTAGTGGTGACCATAATATTATAGTAGCAATTACCATAATAGTATGGGAATGGTCACCATAATATCATGGTAATGATTCTCATAATATTTAGAAATTATAATAATTTTTTCTTTTTTTGTACGAAGCGTTTTTTTTTGTATTTTACAAAATATTACAAAATTTTAAGTATGCAAAAAGAACGCTTATTACAAAAAAAATTTATTATAATTTCTAAATATTGTGATAACCATTACCATAGTTACATGGTAACCATTATAATAGTTACATGGTAACCATTATAATAGTTACATGGTAACGATTACCATAAATCCATAGGAACTATTCCGGTACCATATGGGAATTATACCCATAATTATAGGAATGATTACCATAATATATATGGGTGCCGTTCCCATAATCAACATTTCAAAAAACCCGGTTACCATGCATTATGGGAACCATTCCCATAATATATTGCAACTGTTACCATAATTTTCTCTCCGTGTACGTACTTATGTATGTGGATGTACAATAACTTTTGAACGGATAAACCGATTCGACTTTTTGAGGTAGCGTTTGAAGTAGCTCATTAATTCACTATTTGAAAAGATATTGGTGATATAAATTTTAAAAAACAACGATTTACTTTATTATTGGTTTTTACTTGAATTTTCGCAATGGAAGATGCGTCATTACTATTTTTGAGCTTGAAGAGTTGACAAATGTATCAACTATATCATTTTCAAACTCAAGATCTCGAAAATAGCTGGAAGTTTTAGGACTGGCCTACATGGTTAGGCAGATGTTAGAATTTTGTCCTGTTTTTGGTCGTCTTCAGGTCAAAAACAGCCTAACATTTTTATAAAATTTGAAAGATAGATTAACTGGTTGAAAAACAAATAAAAATCTGCTTCCTGATAAAAAGGTTATTAAGACTTGAACTAAAATTTATACAAATATAAAAATGTGACAAAATGTATTAGGTCGACAGGCAGGTGCTTAACTCACTGGCATATACTGAATGGGGCAATAAATTTCTGTACATTTATATGTTGACAATCATAAATTTTAAATATTATAATTCGTATTCAAAACGATTGAGTTCGCAATAACAATTATCATTAATTTGTTGATACGAATTATTTATAAGCAATTATTCTAATCTTGACTTCCGAATGTACATCCACACATCATTATCCTGTTATTAATTGAATTTAATAGTACATTCGTATACATATTAAGCATAATCACAAACTGATAAAATTTTGCATAATATATAATATCCCAAACGACGATAATTTTTCGTTTCTATAAAAAATAACTCTTTGGTTCAATTCTCTAAATGTATTCAAATTTTATGCGTGGAAAATAATTATCAATATAGGGTAGAAATACCGTTTGTGGTAACTTTTGGTCGCTTTAAAAATTTAAATACAATAATTTTTACACAGAAAAAAAGTATTTGTTGACGCCAAAAATTTTTACTCACCAAAGAACATTTCAATTTTTCAAAAATATTTGCAGAGTAATTTGAAAAGAAAAAATTTCTCGGAACAAAAAAAAATTATTAGGGTGAGAAAGTAATGATTACGCCCAAAATTTTTTTCTAATCCTTAGATAATTTTTGTTTCAATTTCCTAAGCTTTTTTTTTTATTTTTACTTTAAACAAATTTTATTTCAAGGATTATCTAGGAAAGGATTGAAAAAATAGAGAGCATTATAAATTTGAAAGCTTGGATTGCAGTTCATTCATAAATTTTGGCTTATTTATATCAGTGACACTACACGGAAAGAAAGTTATGGGAATGGTTCCTATAATTTTGTGAAATTTTATCCTATACCAATATAGGAATGACGACCATAAATTATGGGAGCAGTTCCTATAATTATAGGAATGTTACCCATAATTATGGGAATGATACCCATACCATTATGGGAATGGTTCCTACAATTTATGGGGATACTTCTTATAATAGTATAGGAACCATTCCTATAATATTATGGGAACGGCTCCCATAATATTATAGGAAGTGTTCCTATAATATTATGAAAATGGTTTCCATAATGGTATAGGAACTATTCCCATACTATTATGGGAACCATTCCCATAATACATAGGAATACTTCCTATAATTTTCTTTCCGTGTACTTACTGTAGAGTATTGAAAATTTAGACTTTTTCTTTTTATTTGTTTCCGGATATAAAAAAAAAATCTCCTCTGAATGGATAGATCCCATTCGGCTAAAAACTCAATACATTTTTTTCTCTTATATATTTTTGTAAGAAAAATAGAATCGTGGAATATCATAAGATCTAAAAAAAAATAATTGGCTTAGCTACAATACTTTCCTAGAAAAACCATTAAAAATAGTTTTCATGTCGTGCATACTCTTATTAATGTATGTATGGTATGTATATTTTTTTAAATGCTATCTATTTTCTCTACTTATCCATTTTTATCGGCCGTTCCCTAAAAATTGTTTGAACTAAATAACATAAATAGTAGGGTGTAACCAATACTGTACATGTAAAATACTCACACGATATTAAAAAAAAAAATTGAAAATTGTTAAAATTTAATTTATAAAATTATTTACATAAAAATTATTAGTAAATAAACTCACTATTTTTTTTTATGTTGACTAATGAAGAAATCCGATAATAGTTTAAAAAAAAAATTTTTTCTTAATCGAGGATATGAAAAATTGAAATGAAAACATATCCATAAATATGATAATAATATGAGCATAATTTGATTCAATTCAATACTAAATTTAGAAATTTATTTTTACACAAAGCTCACAAAAGTCATTTTCCAATTTATTTTCGGCTTTGACGTATAAAATAATTTTCTAATAAAAATTAAATGTTAATTATTTTTTTAAACTATAGAAGCGAGAAAAAAACTCCATGGATTCATCGAATACTCATTGAAAATGTTGTTTTTCAACAAAACTTTTAGCTGATTGAAGCGTGACTAGACACCGAGTATTGATTTACAAGCAACAGAAAAAGTGAAATTTTAACTTTTTTAAAACACTTTTTGCCCTTTTCTTTTTACTCATGAATCAGGTAACTTTTTTATTGCCCCTTTGTTGTATACTGTCTGCGTATTGGACTCTGAGAAATACTGACAAAGGGTGCGGTGAAAGTAACATTGGATGATACGAGGGTTGTATATTATCAAGAAAAAGTAAGAGAGTAAATAGATTGTAACTTTCTAATTCTTCTTGATGTTCGTTTCCCTTTGGATACCAGCCAAATCCGTTTTTTGTAAATTTCTCAATTTTTTCATGAAACATGAATTACAAAAAAATTACCGTCAAATCATTAGAGCAGTCATTACTCTGTATCGCACTAATTTGAATAAAAAAAAAAAAAAAGTTCATTGGAATATACTATTTTGGTATTTTTGAATCAATAAATCTAAATAAACACTTGAAACCTATAAAAACACAACAATGAAATTAAAAAGTAATGACACGAAGGTAAAAAAGATTTATAACCTCAATTCGAGTTATAAAAGTGAAAAATAAACACGATAATAAAGAATAAAGCACACGGCAGTTAAATGGTGAAAAAAAAAGAGTGTAAAATTTTGACGAGCATCTAAGAAAACACGTGGATCGACAGGTCTGCCGACCATATCTCGGATTTGGTGTGGTATGATGGCCCTGGCACGCGACAACGAGGTACGCCGTAGCGGCGCGTCATATGACCATAAAATAAGCGTTTAGGGTAGCACACAGACGGCGGTAACCTGGCAGCACATAAACACTTATATAACGGCAATTAAACTGCTTTTAAGACCCATAAAATTGCAGTTTCAATAATCTCTGTGACAACACGATTTCGACTTGACCATCTTTTCGACCTCTGACGTAACATTTTTTTATCAATATTCAAGGCGAGTCTTCCAAAAATATTCATAATTTACCGTCACAATGTGTTAGCATTAAGTTTGTTATATAGCGGAGGGGAGGGGGTAAGATCAGCCCCTTAAGAAAAAAGGGCTTATATGTATCATAAATGTAAGCCCCCCTCCCCACACTCTAAAGTGTACAGTCGAAATTAACACACTTACCAAATGACATTGAAACTCCAAAAAATGAACTATAGATACTTAACACACCATGAAATTTCTTATAAGTGATTACGAAATATAATTTTGCTTTCAAACTTTTTCAGTCTTTGTTGATTAATTTCCCATAATATATAGAAATGGTTACTTTAATAAACACATGCAAAAATTACTATGGCCATAGTAAAACTTACAATGGTTTTACAATAATTTTTAACGTCACTATTGTGAATTTCACTATGGCCATGGTAATTTTTGCATGCGTCTATTGAAAATCCTGTCAGGTGGCCAATTTTACTATGACACCATAACATTTTAAACAAGAATAATTATTCCATGTATTTCAGGATGGATTGAATTTCCATGCATAGAAACTGTTTCTGTAATTTTCTATTTGCATATCACATTTTTTTTACAAAATGGAAACTCAAAATTATTTGTGTTTGATCATCAACGATATCTTTTTTTTTTTTTTTTTTTTTTTTTTTCCATATAAATTTGATATTGCTGAAAATATATGTTAGTAGTTATATATTCCACATCTGTTCTGGAAGTCGCGCACGCCATTCTAAACAGCGTGATATAGATGCAATGAAGACTGTTGATTGGTTCCAGACGTTCTTGGATTGAACCGTATAACCCCTTGGACTATCAAGTAGTCAAGGGAAAAATATGAGATAGGTTGGCGGTGGAGGAAATAGACAATGGAACTCGAAGGCAGGAAACATGATAGAATTAGGGACGAACAAGACGAGTAGGATGAAATGGGATAATATGAGAGACGTCACTGCAGGACGCGCGGCAACCATCATCGAATGCTAATGAGGGGATGTTGGCTCAGAGGCGGAGAATATGGTCGTGCACTGGCGTTGGATCGGTCTGATTATAAATTATGCATTACCTCGCCATTTCTAGCCCACGTACGCCAACAAAAATCCGGACGGACATTTCTATCTATAAAATTACCTACTATTTCTTTACTTAAGCTTTTAGTTATATTTTTTGATAAATCAGCATTTTACCATCTGTACAAATTCCAGCATTTGGACAAAAAATTTTAATCATTCGGAGGTTAATTAAGATCGTCCATTAATAAAATATGACTCAAAGGCAATGAAAAATGAGAATCTTGAAAAAAAGATAGCGTGCAAAACTCAAAACGAAGAAAGGCGAAAAATTAGACTAGAGGATTTGGATATTAAGACTGCAGGCTAATCCAAAAACTTCCTGCTGTTTTCAAGCTCAAAGAATGAAAATTCTTCATTCAAGAAAATTTGTTTGCTTTTCGATGGATTGCAAAAACATTCTTAGCCGGAGACCATTTTTTCTCTACATGAACAAATAGATTTCTTCAAAATCTTCGATCACATAAAAAAAAAAAACAAGTTATCGTTTATCTGTTGGATTAAAAAATGGCAATGATAGAAAGATTGATTTTTTGCTATATTCTTCGATCCAACTTGTTATCCTTCACACCTTTTTTTTTCCATTGTTATTTTCATTTTATTTTTTTTTTTTTTTTATGGATTCAATGTCAGCTGCCATTGATGGGTCCATAATTTATGAGCTGGTACTCATGACCATGAGGACATATGTGATACTATAGTAATAACTCTAGCAAAGGTTTTGAGTAACCCAGTCTTTGAAAAGATAATAACGTCTTGCAAAAACATGTTATGAAGACTATTTTGAAAAAACATGTCATGGTAAAATTTTGGAAAATGTTATTTTGTCCATACCTATTATTAAAAAATGACCTATGGTACATAGAAAACAAGGATTTTTAACGCTAAAATTTTTTACTTGCTCTAAAGAAATTTTTTGAAATCTGAATTGAAAAGACAAATTTTCTTGAGCTAAGAAAAATTTTTTTTGCTGTAAAAAATTTTTTGCATTAAGAATTGAAAAGAACAATTTTTTCGAGAAGAGAAAAAATTTTTTTGAGAAGAGAAAAAATTTTCTTGAGGCAGGAAAAAATTTTATAAGTCTAGAAATTATTTTTCTCTGTGTAGCTGTTCATAGGTTCATTGAATTTATCATAATAATAAGTTAAAGTTTCATGATTTAAGATTTTATGAATTATAAAGTAGTCTACTATACTGTGATATCATCCAGTTTTTATAGCTCTAAGTACAATAAGCTCAGGATTAGCTGAGACTTTTGTTCGTGAATCCGAGAAAAATAATTCAACCAGAGAGAAATATATTCTAAGGTTTCCTCTTGATAACAGGAACCTCAATGAGATTCCAGACGTGTTGTGATTTTGAACAAAGAGACCGGAAAAAAGAGTAGCAAAGACGGCCACAAACAAAATAAAAAGACAATGTCGAGTATATTTTTTTCATTAGTACAAAAGAAAAAAAACCCAACTTACAGCCAAAAATGAGCAAGATAAAATGAAATAAAAATAAATGCGGTGCAGACACAAATGTATTTAATAGATAAAATAAAAAGTTAATGGAAAACGTCACAAAGTAAACGATGCCGCAGACAATTTATGTTATACATAATTGTATAACTACATACTTTAAATAATTAATCGCGATAAAAATAATGAATATCATTATATAAACACCTAAATTGACTCATTTCCTCTGATGGGCATGATTCATTTTTTTTCTACCGGATAATTGCGTCGATTTCTCTACTCATTAGCTCATAAATATTCAAATTTATAAAGTTAATTTTTATTTACACATAAATGTAAACTTGTTACTGCGAAAATTATTGCAAATTTTATGATTTTATTATTTAAATTATAATGACCAGAGATGTAAGCTTCCAAAACTACGAAATTGCCCAGATTCTATCATAAAATATGTCGGACTTATACATATATATATTTTCAAGTCTCTAGAGGCCTACTACTCAAGATCGGTTTAAAAGGATCGAGTGTTGTCTATGTATCTATAGGTGTAAGTTTCCAAGTGTAATGATTTTATGAGTCCACAGAGCTTGTTTCTGGACTCAACTCTTGTCATTACAACTTGAAGCTCTCCTTAAAATAATTTTATTAGTATATTTACTATATTTGATAAATCTATTCATAAATAGTTTGGGTAAAACTAAAAAACTTTTATAGAAAATTTCATATTATTTGCTATAAAATTTTTAAGTCTCTCAACTTCTGTATGTTCTTTTTATTACTAAATAGTCATCTTATCATAAATAAAAATATATGTTCGATACTATATATAAATTGAATTGCAACTCTATTTTATTCAAACGTAAAATAAAATATCATTGATTGATTACACAGAAAAAAAGATTTCTTGGCGCTAAAAATTTTTACTCTTCTCGAGGAAATTTTTACTTAACTCAAGAAATTTTTTTTTTTTATTAATTGAAGACGAAAAGTTTCTTAAGGCAAGAAAAAAAATTTTCTTGAGGCAAGAAAAAAATTTCTTTGCTCAAAAAATTTTTACTTGCCTGAAGAAAATTTCTACTTGAGTCAATAATTTTTTTCTAGTATCAAATTAAAACAAAAATTTTTTTGGGATATGAAAAAAAGGATTTCTTGACGGAAAAAATTTTTACTTGACCCAAAAAATTTTTGGCATTATTAAGTGAAAATAAAAATTTTCTTGAAGCAAGATAAAATTTTTTTGAGGTGGGATCAAATTTCTTGCGTCGAGAAATTTTTTTTTCTTGTGTACAAAAATTGTTTTTTCATAGCTACAGTTTTTAATGAATGAAAAAAGTGGTTGTTTTAAAGTTTAAAAACTGTTCATAATTTTTGTCACGAAGGTAAAGAGCAAATCGATTTATACCATCAGTATACTTCTTTAGCATGCTACAAGGTAATTTTAAAAAATATAAATTTAACACCAATGTGGTTATAGATGATCCATATCTGAACATAGCTGCATTATTTTCATGAAAAATATATATTTCTGTCGTCAATGTAATAATTTCACTAGAAATACCCTCGAGACATAATTAAACATATGTTGATAATTAGATTATGCCATGGATAGTTAAGATTATATATAATTGAAGCTGATTATGGCATAATGTAAATATATTTTGTCGTATGAAATTATACCCGTGTTATATATACTTTAGGGTAATATGTAACCATTGTAATTATCCATATCATATTGTGGACTTCATTAACTCGAGATATCTTTATATATGTCTTATATATAAACAATAATATGTTTGCTATTTACTTCAAGATTTCTCATTAATTGATTAATATACTCACTATTTTCGATCAATTTGGCTAGAGCTGAAGGTTATAAGTGACAAAATTTTTTTTTCATCTGAAAGTTGTGACCTCATAAAATTTTGCTGTCAAAAGAAAATTTTTGGTACTTATTTCTTTATTTTAAATATTTTTTCAAATTTTTGATTGCAATAAGTATTTTTCAAAAATTTTCTACCACTTTGTATTCGAAGAATGAGGAAGTGACAAATGTACTATTTTACTCACCACACACGACCCGATCGAATGGACTCATCCAATCTGAAAATATTAAACAAACATTATTTTTCAAAATTTAATTATTTGAATACTAATCTGGCAAGTAAGCATTACAATTCATACATAAGCAGAAGCAGTGAAAAAAAGCTTGGAAATTTGTGAGCAATAACTAGACTAGAGCTGGTATAAGTGACCTACGGCAATGCTGTCAAGTGCTGAATAATAAACAAAAAGTCATGACTGCATACTAGTTGTCTCTAATAGAAAAGTAAAAGTATGTAAATGCCTTCATAAATAGATCTCGTGATTTTGTTGTTATGACCAAAAACAATTCACTTTTTTAAAACAGAGAATATAGGAATCGCTTATTAAAAAAATCCCGTAAGTTAAGTTCTGGGCCAAATGGTATTTTTGATAATTTCGGGTTCTTATGTCATCCTATCAAAAATAAGAAATAACGAATAAGGAATAAGACATAATTTTGAATTTCTGAACAAAGATATACCTGGGTCCATAAATTTGATTCAATTTAAGTCTAACTAGACTGCATTTGGACTGATTGGTCTGTTTTTGAACTAGTCAATCTGGGTTTTAAAATTTAAGTTGTTTTTGATGCAAAGATGATCAAACAGGATAAAAAAAATAATAGACAGGAAAAGTCTGATTTTGGTCTGAACAATAACAAAAACAAGCAAAATATTTTGAGAACCAAATTCTGACTTTGATCTAGAGGTGACAGAAACCAGACTAAAAATTATCTAAAACGTGTCTAAATAAGAAATAGTACGGGCAAAACTCGATTAAATTTTCTATGTTGATTTAATACAACCCATGAATAAAAAATCCTTGAAAAAGTATTGAATATTATAAATTTCAAAATGTGACACAATGGCGAGCTTTTTAAACGATTTTTGAAATTCTGAAAATACATGTATGTTCAAAGACGAAAACATTCAACTTAATATTATACTCTTTAAAAATGAATAAGTGAAAATCTGTATTTGACAGTAAATAGTCACTATTTTAAATTTAAGAGAGGAAATCAACGTTTTAGGACTTTTTTGTAAACATTTTTTGACTCTCCACAAAAAATGATGATTTTGAATCATTTCTAAACTTTTTTTGGGCTATATGTTAATAGTATTAACTAATTCATTGATATTTCCTTTGAATTTTCAAAAGTTTAGAAAACGTTCATAAAAAGTTCATCGTTGTGTCAGATTTTAAAATTTAGAATAATCAAAATTTTTTTCACGGGAAACAAAAAGTAAAATTGAATAAAAAGAACTTAAAATTTTTATTTGACTTGAAACAGATCAAATTTTCCGACCAGGGTAAAGTTCGATAAAAGTATTCATTGAAACTACAATGTGAAGTAATATAAGTTAAGTATTCATGATTAATTTTTAAAATCATTTTTTGTGCATTTTCATACCAGAAAAAAAATGTTTATGCAAAAACATACTGAAGTCATACTGGATATCGTTATATATAATCAGTTCATTTTTGACGCAAGTGCAATTGCAATAAAAATATATAGATAATGCAATAATTAATGAAACGATAATTAGTGATAATAAAAGCGAACGCTCACAATAAATTAATTTATTAAAAATTAAATTAAAACATTTAACAATATCTTTACCCCTACAAAAGTTATTAATATTAATATTTCCATTTCATAGATCATATGAACTAAAAATACTCTATGACGTAAAGATGCATTGTTTTTTTAAAAAATGAATAATTTTTATCTGCACAGTAAATTTATTATATTATTTTTCCTACCACTCATTGTTATTTTTTACTTTGATTTTTTATAGTATTATTTACTTAATCACCAAAAATTGTGTGATGAACATCAGAATAATCAACAGTTTATTTATAGTTGTCTACTACAGCCCGCTTATATATCAGTTGTAAAATTAAAAATGCTGTGATGTTCATTATAATAATGATTGTTTATTTCAATCTCATTTACATCCGTTCACGTTGACCTTGACATTGATCACAGCTTTGATGATTAATCGCTTTCATTCGGAGTTTTTTTTTTAAACACTACAAATTTCAGATTGGGATTCATTTCTCTGACGTCATCTGTTTAGTACCGGACTTAAAAAAAAATTTGATAAGTATATCATATTTATATTAAGAAGTTAATAATAAACGGATCTTTCCCACGCAGTTATCGGTTAGAAAATATAGATAAGAATATGATATCTTCTGATTGCTTACTGTCAGCATGATGACTTGAAGTTTAATTGTCGATTAATGGGACATATTGTGTAGCAAGGGGTGAAATAAGACGATTTCAGATGAGGGTGAGATGACTACCCGAACTAAAGACAAAATTTCGGATCATATAAAGTCGGAAATTGTTTTGTTCCTTATCATACGCTCTATTGCTTATTATTACCTAAATTGGAACTTAAAAACTGGAGTCAGTCGACACAAGAAAATTTTAGAGCAATAGCGCGTGTGGAAATTCAATTATTGATTCGATTGATTAGAATTTCATGATTATTTCGAGGTTTGTAAGAAACAAATGTCATTCTGGGAGAGTTGAAGTGAGGTCATGAAGCCATTTTGCGGGTAGAAATTATACTTTTTCTGTCCTAGGGAAGCAATCAATGATTTTCTCATTCGCTAAATTGCATTAGTCGGGAATTGGCTCATTTTGATTCGCTATCCGAATCGAAAAAATTGATCTGATTATAGTCTAATTAGGCTGTATTTGGACTAATTGGTCTGTTTTTGAACAAGTCGGTCTTTAATCTTTTATAAAAATTTCAAAGCAGTTTTTGATCCGAAGAATATTAAAAGCAGATTTTAAATAGGCAGAAAAAGTCTGATTTTGATTGAGACGCAACCAAAACCAGACTAAAAATTATTAAAAACGAGTCTAAAAACAGTCGAAGTAAGGAATATTCAAAAAGACCATTATTATAATTTTCAAATTAGGAATTAAGTAACGATAAATATTTCATGATCCATATATTTATAAGGGGTGTGTGAATTGTATTCTAATCAAATTGAAGAATTCGAATTTTCATATTATTCGTCAATTTTTGAATTTTCTAAAAGTTTTCTAATCATTCGATTCGATTCGAGGAAACTTTGATCAGTTTTCAAATTTTTAATTTTTATTTACTGAAGATTTTAGTTTTGTAAAGTAACCAAAAAGTAATTATTTCATAAGTTCGTGTCTAAGCTCTATTTATTTCTGATAAAAATTTGAATTATTGCGAAAAATATCACAATTTTAAGTCAAGAGCAAATTTTTGAGTTACTTATAAATTTGAATTATTCGCACATTCAAGTATTTGCTAAAAATTACCAATGATCAAAACTGCAAAGATCAATGGTCAGAATAAATAGTAGCAGATTTGACTTAATTTCAAAATAGTGCCTTGGAAATTTATCCAAGTGAAAGAATAATTTTTTAATACCATAGTAAGATAATAATTGTCTTTTTACGATGAGAAACTTGGTTTCTTTCTATAATTATTTCATCCGAGAATCGTGAAGACTCGAAGGAGATATGATCTCTAATTACTCAACTTCTATACTAGGACTGCTTATCATTGATATTATCGTTATTATTTTAATAGTTATTTTGATGATTATTGTTATGTACTTATATATTTATTGCCGTAGACTACAGATCATTTTAATGGACTGAAATTATTCTTCAAGTTGAACAAAAGTTAAGTGAATGAAAGATGTATAAGCATTCAGAAAAGATAAACTCTGTTTTAAAGATTGCACACAAAAGAAAATATATTCTCAATATTTTATGCGAAGCTTACAGTCATGAAAGGCAAATTACCGTCGTTTAATGAGTTTATAATTTTCCTGTTTGATTCAATTTTAAACAATTTCTCTTACTAAAATGGGATAATAGAAGCTAATCAAATTTGTAATTACATAAAATTGCTCTTTGCGTATATAATGATGGCATCGAAAATAAATTTTTGAATTAGGGAAGGAAGGGGGGTAAAATAGGGTGTCCCCAAAATTTTATAAAAAGTTTGTTTTTTGAAAATTTCATTAAATTTCTTTAATTTCCAGAAAATTTTTTTCACCTTTTCTAGAGGGTAGCCCATTTTGCGCACAAAAATAAAAAATTTTTTCTATTTCCTTTGAATATCCCTGAATACTCTGTATTTCCCTGATTACCCCCCCCCCCCCTCTTCTAATCTAATAATAATCTATATAAATACCATTTATAATTGCGTTAATAACCAGTAGATGGTAGATGTAACTTTTGCATAATTATCGTTTAAATATAAAATTTTATTTCATATATCAGCTCATCTATTTATAAATAGAAGTCATTAATTTGCAGATATTATTATTACTGGTTCGTTAACATTTTCAACTTAATTAGTTCATCGTAGTCGTGAGCGTATTCAAAAAAGTAAATAAAACATTTAATAAATTAAGCCCCGATATTGAACGATAATAATAATAATTGATTTGAATGTATAATAAAAATAGTATTCTTTAAGAACACTAATGATCAATATGTTTTCCAACTTTATAGCTTACAATATTAATGGCTACGAAGCGACAGCTCAAGTAGCGACGGCCGACGGAAAGTTCAGTTGCCCTCAGGTAGTATTTGCTCAATGAAAAAACGCTATAGCATATGAATAACAATCAATGTAATTTCGAGTTGCAATAATGAATTTGAAATGTAGGCAAGCTGAATAAACAACCGGGTGCAGTGATCGGATTATTAGCTGATGCATTGCATGCTGATATAAATAGTTGTAAAGACGAGTATATCTAAATGCTGCTCACCTGTGATAGACATCCAAGGATATCTAGGAATGTCAGGTATTCCCGGTTGTCCAGGAGTGGGTTGCTGGCAAGATGTCAGTGGATCGACCACGGACGCAGCGGCGGCTTGATGGTAGAATTGGGCCGCTGCTGCCATGGAAGCTGAAGCCGCGGATACTGCCGATGAAGAAGGTGATGATGAAACGAGACCACTGGAAGTCGCACCATTCTGATGATGATGGCTTAGGTTGTAATTGACTATAGGATCTGTAGAACTGGGCGCAACGTTCCCTGTGAGACTGGCTGTGTATCGACATGATTTGTCGCCATTAGCAGCATCAACAGCAGCAGCTGCTGCCAATGCGGCGCTAGAAGCTACGGATGAACCAAATCCAGGGACCATAGAGGAGGTTGCACCAAAAGCTGCTGCTGCAACTGCTTGTTGCTGCTGATGATGATGATGGACCGCTGCTGCGGATACGTAAGGGTACATACTAGATGCAGTTCTTGCCGCCGGGGATGTCGAGGCAGAACTTCCTGAATGCTGTGGACTAGAGCCTGTTGGTGAAGGTGAACTGTGATGTGCGTAATTGACAGCAGCTGCGGCTGCTGCCGATAGGCTCGACTCTAAGCTCGCGGTAGATGAACCACCTGAGCAAGTTTGAAGGGAATTCGAATTAGAAGTCGCAAATAACTGTTGATGATGAAATTGCTGGTGATACTTAGGTAGCATACTATCGATTATGAACTTAGAACTCATCGCTGCGCAAGCGAATCCAGCACCCGATGCAGGGCAGTCAACATCTGCCCTGGGCATTATCTGAACCCATCATCCTAACTTGCAAAATGGCAATAACTTTTTATTCCAACTCAAAGCATACTAATTTCATTAAAAATGCTTATTTTGTATCACTTTTTGATCAAAATTCACAAAACGTGTCCTTTTTTTCAATCTGCGATATGTTTTCGTGCGTTTGCTGAGATCCCCCTTCTCCTGGTAAAGCCGCACACCCTTCCCCGCTCAAACTCTCTTTATCGGTACTTTATCCTCACTTTTATTAGCACTTATGCAACAGGGCACATAACACATCATGCTAAAACAGTAACAGCTTTTAGACCAAGTTTCAAACAAACGCGTTTACGAAAGTTACTCAATATTAGGCCTAAAAACAGACTAGAAATAATCACACCCTGTTCTTCTACTAAATCACTTTTGCAAATGCGTCCTCTTCTTGGACGTAATCTTACTAAACAAAACACTGGGCACAATTACGGTCACATAAAACAAATTATTTGTTGTGTTGTTATTAATGATAAATATTTAAATGCACGAGAACGTCAACAACAGTTAAAGGATCCGTCCACAGCTGTCAATAAAAACCCGCAGGAATTGGGCTGTAAGGCGCGGGAGAATGGGAGATCACGGCTTGTCAGGTGTTAGATGCCGTTTCTTGCGTACTTCTCGGATAGTCGACGAATCCTTTATGGGCCATGCATGAAGGTACTATAGCCCCCTATCCAGAACACCGCGTACTACACTACAGCCAGCTAAATGTAACCCCTTACAATAATGGCGCCGCTTGTCTCTTGCAGCCCCTCTCCTTGGAGCAGCACAGCTGGTAAACAGAACGGACCAATCGGTGCATGACCTTACGACCAGGGGACCAATCCCGAGCCGGCTAGGCGCGCCAAGATGAATGGGTTTCTGCTGCTGTTCGGTCTCTCTTCCACTCACACTTCCACGGAGCTTCAATCCTTCGCTCTCGGTCTCACTCTCGCTGGATACTTCTCTACTGTCACACGCTCACTTGGCTGTCAGTTGCCGCCACCACCAGCATCTCCGTTGCTCCTGCTTTCACTGCTGCTGTCACCGTGTGGTACTGGTGTGGCGCTGCTAGCTAACCACTACTGACTACTGCTATCATTATCTCTGTCTTTGTTTCCTCTCGCGTTATACTACAGTACACTCATTCTTGGCACATTGTTACGCCATGCGTTTTCTACTGCTCTGAGACTCTAAACTTCGGATTATCATCACGACCACGTTATTCCAAGAATGACAAGGTCTTTTGAATTACTGCCCATGATGAATTTAACTGTCTTCAAAACTACAGTTGCAATGGTCTATTTGACGTTAGAAGTTGATACATACGAGTTTACGTTTCGAGTCTTTAATCATATATTGTCACGTACGTTCTTGAACATTGAGTTCTCTGACATGCTACAGTTCAAGTGGTAGAACTTCTGGACCATTAAAAGTTAGTCTCTTAACGATATTGTCTTTTTGTTTCAGAAAGTTAATTATTTACTTTTATTTGCCCTTCAATTCATTTTTAATTATTACTTTAGTAGGGAGGGGGGGGGGGTGCTCCAAAAATTTTATAGAAAGTTAGATTTTTAAACATTATAAAATTACTTTTGTAATTATATTTGAGCATTATTTTGAAATTTTTTTTACTGTTTTTAAAAAATTTTGTTTTTGCAAAAAAATGGTATGAAATAAATTTTTTTTTTTTTTTTATCAATTTAGAATGAAATAACTCGGTCTCAAATTACTTCAGATGGATTTCAAAAATTGACTGAAAAATATTAAAAATTTTTAAATTTAATTAACTTTTAGTGATTTTTTAATCTATTACTTTAAAAAATATATAATTGCTTTTTTTGAAATATCTTTAGAATTAAAACTGATTAAAATCTTTTACTTTGAAGTTAATAATAAATAGTGATTAACAAATAAAAAATTTCCAATTTAAAGTCGGTAGTTAAACTTTTTCAAAAATCGAGTGTCAGCCAAAAAATTTTAATGTCTTTGTTTTATGACAAAAACTATCAAAAATTTTTTTTCTTCCTTTGCATCCATTAATTATGTCAAATGTAATTTTTCTTTATGTAAATTACTTATAAGAAAATTTATTTAATTTCCAAATTTTTTTTCACTTTTCTAGAGGTGCCCACTTTGCCCGCAAAAAGTGAAAATTTTTTTTTAACGGCAGCTGAAAATTCTCATCTTCTTTGAATGCCATAAAAAAAAAGATTTAATTGTTCAAATCCCCCCCCCCCCTCTCAGCTTTAGTATAAAAAAAATCATAAGTTTGTGTTCTCTATGAAGTCGATGGATAGAGGGCTCTCGTTGAATCTTAAGCCTCTTCTCTTCTTCTTCTTCTTCTTCTTTTTTTTATGTCTTGTTTCTTTCCAGCTTTTACTCACACCGTCGGCTTTCTGTTAATCTTGAATACCATATGGGTACCCTGACCTCATCATTCCAGTACACATTTGCCACTTGACATTCGTTTTAAAAATATTTTTCGATAATATATTGCTCATAAAATTTTTTTCCAAATTGTAATTGAGAAATTTTTCATTTATAATATTTATTATAATATTATTTATTAATAACTTTTTTTTTATTTAATAATCTCAAGCATAGGGAGCCTTTTAACAGAATAAAATTGTGATAAATTAATCTTTGGCTTAACTTTTCATGTCATATTTTTGAAAGAGAAAAAATTTGCATGAGGAGCATATCTCTTAGATACTTTAAGTGGCTCTCGAAAAATGCTGAACCCGTCGTTCCCAAAATATTGAAGACACTCTTTTCTCATTCCTCCCCACCACGACTTTTCCCGTCTTTGAATTTTCGTATTGAGGAGGGAAGAGCGTGAATGAAAAGATATAGATAAAAAAAGTAATAAAAAAAAAAAATAGAAAAGAACGTGCCAAGCATTCTTCATTCTGTAAATAAGAATGAAGGAGGGTAGAAAAATCTTTTTTCGAGTTGAAAATCCGGAGATCGTAATAGTCCACTACTTAATAACTTGACAAATATTCCGTGATTATTGGGGAATTTAATAATTTTTTTAGGTCTAGATATTTAATTAATTTTGGTAAAAATTTAATAAAGTAAATTCAATATTTAATAAATATGTAACAGAAGAACCATAATTTAGGTCCTTGTTTAAGCGCAATAATATATTGAAATTTTAATTTTGGCGTAGGGTAGACTAGGATACAATGACCCACATGGGACACGACAGCTAACTACCAAAACTTGGTAGCAGGAAAAAAATTTTTTCAAAATTTGTATGCAGAGGAAAAAAATTTCTTGGCACTAGAAAAATTTTATAGTAAAAAATGAGAAAAAAAGTTTTCTTAGAACTAGAAAAATTTTCTTGGCTCAAGAAAACTCTTCTGACCTCAAGAAAATTTTTCTAACCTCAAGAAAATTTTATCTTGACTCAAGAAAATTTTCGTTTTCAATTAATAGTACGAAAATTTCTTAGAGCAAGTAAAAATTTTCTTGGGGCGAGTGAAAATTGTTTGCACAAAATAATCATTTTTCTGCGTAGTTTAATTCTTATGAATTGGGCAGTTATAAATTGATTTGTTCGAAACAGATCAAAACCATGTATTCGATGCTGAAGGCCCGAATTATGTAGGGGTAACTTTATATATCAATAAAAAAAAATTAATTTACTGAAAATTTCCGAATTTTATCTAAAATAAATTTTCTACGTCACCGAGTAGGTTTCTAATTTTTTTTTTATTTCTAAAATTAATTTCTCGAATTGATAAATTATTTTTTAACTTATAAGGTTATCAATATTAATGAATATTTAAAGTCATTAATTATGAAAATTTTTTGAATGCTCATCAATTAAATAAAAATAAAAAAATGTGAGTATAAAAAAAAATCTTTTAAATCTTAAAAATAAAATTATACTCATTACCATAATCAAGTTTATGATGATTTATAGTATTGTATAACTTTCAGAATTATTCTGTTCTTTAATCATGGCAACAGTAAAATCTCCTTAAATTTCTATAATATAAATTAGCATTGTATATATTATATTAAGGATTATCACGTAATTGCTCATAATTATGACTACTAAATATTCATTTATTAAAAACTCTAGTCAAATATACTTAAACTAAAAAAAAAAAAAATTCTCTAGTGGTTTCTTATAGAATTAGACAATTTACAATGAATCATACAATGGTTTAATTGTGACTTTTTAGTTATACAGTAAAAATTCCAAAACTAAAGATGACTTTTTTTTATTAAAGTTTATGAGAGAACGAAATTAAATTTATAGTTTTTTACTTTTCTTTGACCGAATTTAATATTTTTAAGAAACTATATAGGGGATAGTGGGGCAAAGTTGGCCCTGGAGGAATGATGGGCTTACATTTATTTTCTACACAGAAAAATAAATTTCTTGGGACTAGAAATTTTTTCATGCCTCTAGAAAACTGTTTTCTTGTCTCAAGAAAATGTTTTCTCGCCTTAATAAATTGTTATCTTATTTCAAAAAAGTTTTTCTTGTCTCGAGAAAATTTTTGTCTTCAATTCACAATGAAAAAATTTTTTGAGACAAGTAAAAATTTTCTTGAACCAAGTAAAAATTTTTTGATTCAAGAAATCCTTTTTTTCTGTGTAGTCTTGGCTCAAGAAAATATTCTGCACTCAAGAATATAATTCTTGATTTAAACAATAGAATATCTTGCTGTAAAAAATTGAGTTTTTCAATCCTAGTAATAAAAAATTTCACAAGTACATAATTTCTTAACTTAAAAAAAGGAACGATTTTTGAACAAGAAACAATTCACTCAAATTAAAGAAAAATAATTTTGATTTAAGATTCTTAAAATTTTTTTCTTAATATAATTGCTTATTAGGAAGCTCATTATTTTTTTTTTATTTCATTCCAAAAAATTACTGTTAGTACTTACATATTTGTATTTAATAATCTACGCTAAAGACTGCAATCATATATTAAGATCCCAGATCATAGCTTTTAGAATTTCTAACCCATTTTAATTCAGAATATGAAATTTCACTTTCCTTATGGCTTATGGCATATTATCAGCACTAACAGAAAGTTTTTTCACTAAAATTTGATCAAAGAAAACGTTAGTATACTTCCTAAATGTTATTAGCTTGAATCAATATAGGGGAGAGTAGGGGGGGGGGCAAAATAGGCTTGCATTTTTAATACATATAAGCCTTTTTTTCTTAAGAGGCCCATTTCGCCCTACTATCCCCTATATAGATAAAAAAAAAATATTGGAACGTTATAACGTTAACAACAGCATCACTGCTACATTTTGATGAAATATTGGTACTTACCGGTCTTGAATCGTCGATCTTTTCTGAAAAACAAAGAAAAAATTTTATCAGAAAACAGTTACACATTTTTTAATTTTTTTTATCTCAATGCAACAAAATATAAATTTTTTCAAAAATTATACCGAAACTAAAGATAAATTTTGTGTTCCGATAAAATATCCATAAATTATATCTAATGAGTCGTTAATTGCTTTCAATAATTTCTATTAAAATTTTTTTGTAACTTATCGTTGATTTTCATTCGATTCGTTCGAGTTTACAATTTTTGATTTACTTATCTCAAATAAAAATACCTATGGCATAAAAAGAATGATTTCCAAGAAAATATAGTGGAACCTATTTAAACATAAATGTATAAGCATTATTTTCAGGTAGGCCTGCCCTTACTGTTTTTATTTTTTCCTCTCACCAGGGAACCCTACGAGAATATCAAATGCCATTACTATGTCAAAATACTATCTTTGTATAGGATCCATAAAGATGAATGTACCACCTCTGGTCGGACGATCTAGCCACTGAAAATGAGACTTTCCTCGGCAGTTAATAACAAGACCGCCTTTAAACAAACCTCAATACGGTAACGAAGAAGAAAGAAAATATTCTCGTGTCCCTCGATCGTCACTCCTCTTTCACATGATCTATGTCCAAAGAAATAAACGTATAACGAAACAAAAGGATTCTTCACGGTTAAACAAGATAAAAGTATATCCTTCGAGTAAGCCGATTTTTTTTATCCACATAAATAAAACGATATCTTGTTTTTTATAATAGAACCTGGTCCGATTAAGCGAATAATTCTATCGAGTTGACACTTTACAACCAGACAACTTGAGCACCGGAGACTAGATGAGGTTCACGATTTATTGCCATTTTTTTTTTCACCTTTGATGTTACAAACGTGTCATCATGACGGAATCTTTTTTTTTTTTAAGTTATTGCAAAAATTTGAGCCAGAGCTATATAGGTCACCGCCCAGTTGTAGAAAAAAAAGGTGGGTAGAATACGGTTGATACTAAGATCTACTTTTTTGACGGTATCTAGAAGGAAATATGGTTCAGTTCAATGATGGTATGTATGAGAATAGAAATATATGAGTGCAAGTGGATAAAATGTGCTTCGGGAAATCGTAGAAAAAAGATAGAGTGCAATGCCCTGAGGATTTTTGCTCATAGTCACTTATATCAACTGCATGTGAAATGGTGGTCACGTATATACGAGACTGAAAATAGTGTAATAGATAGATCATTTTTAACTGTATTTAGATAAGCTCATTATGATTATACCACAGAGACCATATATAGATGCATTTCTCGACGAGAAAAATTTTATATTGTTCAAGAAAATGCTTTTCTGTTTCAAGAATAATGCTTTCTTGCTTAAAAAAAAATTCTTTTCACTTTCAAGAAAAATGCTTTTTTGCTTCAAGAAACATGCTTTCTTGCTTCAAGAAAAATGCTTTTCTGCTTCAAGAAAAAATGCTTTCTTGCTTCAAAAAAAATGCTTTTCTGCTAAAAGAAAAAATGCTTTCTTTCTTCAAAAAAAATTCTTTTCACTTTCAAGAATAATGCTTTCTTGCTTCAAAAAAATGCTTTTCTGCTTCAAGAAAAAATGCTTTCTTGCTTCAAAAAAAATTCTTTTCACTTTCAAGAATAATGCTTTCTTGATTCAAAAAAATGCTTTTCTGCTTCAAGAAAAAATGCTTTCTTGCTTCAAAAAAAATTCTTTTCACTTTTAAGAAAAATGCTTTTCTGCTTCAAGAAAAAATGCTTTCTTGCTTCAAAAAAATGCTTTTCTGCTTCAAGAATAATGCTTTCTTGCTTCAAAAAAAATTCTTTTCACTTTCAAGAATAATGCTTTCTTGCTTCAAAAAAAATTCTTTTCATTTTCAAGAAAAATGCTTGTCTGCTTCAAGAAACATGCTTTCTTGCTTCAAGAAAAATGCTTTTCTGCTTCAAGAAAAAATGCTTTCTTGCTTCAAAAAAAAAATGCTTTTCTGCTTCAAGAAAAAATGCTTTCTTGTTTCAAAAAAAAATTCTTTTCACTTTCAAGAAAAATGCTTTTCTGCTTCAAGAAAAAATGCTTTCTTGTTTCAAAAAAAATGCTTTTCTGCTTCAAGAAAAAATGCTTTCTTGCTTCAAAAAAAATTCTTTTCACTTTCAAGAAAAATGCTTGTCTGCTTTAAGAAACATGCTTTTCTGCTTCAAGAAAAAATGCTTTCTTGCTTCAAGAAGCTGTTTTCTCGCCTTAAGAAAATGTTTTCTTATCTCTTAGGAAAAATAGCTTTTTTTCAGTGTTACCAGAAAATAAGTTGTGACTATGTTATCAGTAGAAATGGCACTTCATATAGATGCTATCGATTACTATATTTCCCAACGTGTATGGTAAAAATTTAGATGCATACGATAAATATCCTTACAGTACTAAACTCTTTACGTAATTCTTACTAAAAAATTGACTGTAGAAACTATTTTTTTCAGTTTACTTTTTTTCATACATTTTCAGTCTTGATTGTGGTCTTGTTTATTTGATCTCCAGTCTTCGCATTGTAAATCTTCAAAAGTGTGCTATTGCAAAACTACTTTTGGCTATCAGAGAACAAAATAAAAATGATAATTCATTACAAAGTTTTTTTTGCCAAATGAATCATAAACAATTGTAGATGTATAAATTTATGTTGTAAAAAATAAAAATGAGTAAGGAAGTTATCTTTGAATTTATTTTAAGTAAAAAAGTAAATTTTCTTTTTGTTCTTTTACTCAGATTGATATGATTGCTCATTCGAATATTAGTGAGAATGCATTCATTTATAAACGTAAACGTCTATAGGCTGCGGTCACCAGATCAAAGTCCAGATGTGAACTGATAGGCAGCCAGTTTTTTTTACTGGAATTTCTTAAAGTCAGTTCTTTATCACATACGCGCATCCATATATACACTCACACACACGAAAGAAAACCTTTTACGTCTCATGATAGCGAAAGGACAAAGAGAGAAATAAAAACAAGAATGGGCGGTGGTCCGAGGATCGAGAAGAAAAAAACATTTAACCAGCAAGGGAATGCCTAAACATCGAAAGAGACACCTAGTGCGCCATCTTCGAACAGATAACAAAAACCCTGACCCTCGTCATGTTTTCCCTCCTCTTCTTATTATTATTATTATTTTCTTTTTGCGTGATTCGTAGCAAAGGTGTTCTTGTATCCCAATCGACAAACGACGAATTTTATGATCGGATACTTTAGTAGAATGCGATTGATATCGTTATTATATTATTATTCTTTCATGGCCTGCTACAACTTTAAATTAAACTCCTTTCCAATATGTTACTTGTAAATTTGAATTTTTATCATCAAATTACAAATTTTTAGAGCTACTCAATGGTTTATGGTATTTGTCATCAAAATGTCATAAAAATCAATGTAATATACCGGCTAATGTAGTGATTAAAAACTGGTAACGACAGCTTAATAAAATTATCATATTTACTCACCAATTTTATTTTTATTTTAACGACCGAATATGACTTTATTTAAATCGTTAGATTTTATATGATGGTTTACTTCAAATATGTCACAATAAGCAAACCTATTATAAAATTATTTCTCAATGAATTACTGACCAACACTAAAATATAAAAAAAAAGCATTTTTGAATTTTATATATGTAATAAACACGATGATATTCATCTGAGTATTCGATTCAGAAAAAAAGGTGATATGGAAGAATTCATGTTAGTTCTACTTTAGCGACTGAAAATCTTGCGACAGAAAACTGTGGAATACCTGGAGAGCAAACATTTGCATACTTAGTTGGTATCTTATCAACAACAATCGATATTTGTTCACATTAGGCGATTATTTTATTTTTTCTAAAATGGAAAAATTACCACAGCTTCCCCTGTAAAAAAAGTTCGTTCCAAAAAGATTCCAAAAAAGTTTGACATGTAGAATTTCTAAATTTGAGACAGATTAGAACTTTAAGTGTAACTTTTTTGAACTTTTGTAATTTTGACAGTAAAAAAAAGTTTATTCATTATAACTTTATATGAGCGAATTTTGAGTCAAAAAAAAAAGTTTTCGTAACTTAGTTCTGAAGACATATTTTCATTACATTTTACCCTCGTTATGGAAAAGTTGAAAAACCTCTATTTGAAATTTTATAGGAAAGTTTTTGATAATTATGGGGCTATTGGTCTCTGATCGGAACTTTTTTGGAACGAGGGTAAAATGTAGTATAAAAAATACGTTTTGAAAAATGTTTTTGTATGGGGCGACTTTTCTCAGGTTTCAGATGTCAAAATATTTTTTTTCGATCCTGATAAGTATCTCGATCAATTACAAATTACTTGGTAATAAAAACTTGATACAGTTTTTAGCAAGGATCAAAGAAATCAAATAATAGAATAGTTCACAAATTTGAAGAGGCGTTAAATCCTTTTTTTTTAAAGTAATAGTTATCTTTCAGGGCTTAACAGCATTCTGGGCTAATCAAAAATATCCAGGAATGCTAAAATTTAATTGATTGAGATAATGCTACGCATTTCAGGCACAAATTATGGTTATAGAATAGATTCATAGTGGAAGGAATGGCAAAATGAGTCCTCCCAAATTTTTCTTAAATTTAAATAGATCAAGAATAAAAAACCCTTGCGAAGTATTTGAGATTGTCATTTACTTTCAACTCGTCCAGAGGGCCCATTTTGCTCCAAATTTAAACTTCTTATTTTTAGAGCATATTGATTACGAATACATGGCAGAAGACTAGAAAAAGTAAGAAGGGTAAAAAAGTCCAATATTAGAACTTTTTTTGGGGAGCCCATTTTGCCCCAAGTATAATGTTTTTTGAATTTTAATAGACGTGACCTGAAACGAAATGCATGATAAGGAACTATACAGAAGTAAAGCAGATGAAAACAGCTGAATATAAGCCTTTTTTTCTTAAAGACTATTTTGTGCCCCCCCCCCCCTACATAGTCGATTGATAATAGATGTCTCAGCAAACGTTTTTGAGATAATATTTATAGTATAATATTATGACAACTCTAATAGATTTGAAGGACACGTGACTATATCTTAGAACGTATGCAGAATTGAAGATCCATCAGATGACAGTTCTGTGAGTGTCAGGCCACTTAACGGCATCGGCCGAGCGGATTTGTGACTCGATGCGTTTTATTGCTGCTTTATGCCGGTTTATTGCGCCATCAAAACATAAAATGCCAGCGGGAAGTGTGCACGCGTGGGTACACATTCAACTTTGCTCTTACCACTTATACCGCTCGCGTTCTTCAATTTTACGATGCTAAGCAACTTACTTTATGTACTTTTTTAAAAAAAAAAACATTCTATTATTATTGTTGATATTAAATTTCATTATTTCAATAAATGGTAATATAGTCATGCCGAAAATTCCAATTTGAATTATTCTTGAGTTCAAATAAATTGAAATGTTATTTCGAAAAATGGGTTGAAACACTTTTTTATCAAAAGTATCTTGACAATAATTATCAAGAGGTAAATGAAAAAGAATTTAGTCGAGTTTATATCAAAGAAGCAAAGCAGCACGAAAAAAAGACAAGTGGAAAAATTGAATGTATATCCGAGATTTATGACATTTTCAAATATCAGCAAAGTCTTTCAACTTCGAAATTGCAAAAAATGCATTATTTCTGAGACATAGCAATTATTAAAGTTTCGCACAAGACTTTTTCATTTAAATTCTCATTCAACTAAAAATACATAAAAAACTGTAAAAGTTGGTATCTATAATTATAATTTCTCTGTTATAAGAAGGAGTCGAAACTATTACAGTGCAAATGATAACATGTGAAGTTTTTTTTATGAGGGCCCTGTTTTCGCACTAAAAACTGTAATTTTTCCACTGCTCTTTTTCGTGAGTTAATCGAAAAATGTAAGCGATGGTAGGTTGGATGAGATGGATATAACGCGAAAGGTTAGTACGGTTTGAGAGAACTGAGCTTTTCTGGAGAAATCAATAATGCCTGGATGGTATTAAGCTCCTTTCGCATCATAATAACATTTATTTTACAAATATGCTTCATAATGTTGTCAAAAACTTCAAACTTTTTTCTACCAAAATTGAAATTTTACAAAAAGAGGACACAATTTATTTCAGACTAATTTTTGAAATTTGTGTTGCTATCAGACAGCATTTTAATACATCGAAAAGCATTGTTTGAAGAATGGTTTTTTCTCAATACCTCTGAAGCTAATGAATTTTAATGTATTTCTTAAACTGAAGAATTTTAAAATATCACTTCTAAAATTTATCGAAAAGACAAAGCTTTTTTTTCAATAATTTGAGAACTATGCGGCCGATTAATTATGAAATCTAATCAGGACCAGAATTTGATAGTCGTCATTGACAGCCATTAAATTTCGTTAGATTAGTTAACTTTTTCTAGCATTATAGTGCACTAATAAAAGCGAGTTAATGAATATGCACTAATCATGAGCGATATTCCTCCCGGTTCAAAAAAAAAACTTAATATTAACGTAATTTTGAAAATTGAAAATAAAGCATTTGATAAATGAAAAAAAGTTTAAAATATGAAAACATATTTGGTTTTGACTAAGTTGTCTTAATTAGCACCGATTTACGCCAAATCAAAGTAAAGTCACGTTGTCTTGGATTGTACTGAAGAGGGGTCTAAATTTTTTTCTCTGTCACACTCAAGTCGGCGAACGGTACTATCTCTGTTGCACTTGCGCAGTAAATGGAAACTTTGTCTAGGTTTTTTTCTTAAACAAAAGAACATTTTTGAAAAATGAAAACATAGGTTGCTAGATCATAGAGGAATGCATCGAGTCTCGTTCTTCTTTTTGCGTTTAGAGGTTTCGTTTGAGAGAAAAGCTTGGACAAAAATTGCTATAGACCCTACTTTTGACTTAAATTTTAAGTTAAAAAAGTCATATTGAAGTAAAAGAAAGAAGTGTAACCAAGATCAAGTTGATTAAGTCAAATAAATCAAAAAAGTCTGAATCAAGTTTTTTTTTTGACCCCGACTACCATTTTTTGAAATGTGGTATACAACTGTTACTCTGAATTAGTGAATACAGTTCGGGTGAGAAACTACCACGGAGTAAATTGATAATTTTCAACTCGTCAAATGCCATTCGTGTAACATTGCCTTGTTTCTATTGGCCGAACAGGCATAAAAACCCGTAGTTCCGATGCTGATAACATGAAAAATTATATATTAAGCATAGCTACACAAAACATGAATTATGCCTACTGTTAAGCATAGGCAGGCTACTATACAAGCGTGGCATCGATTCATATCTTTTTCAACTTCCTGTCATAAAAATTACGACTAAAAAAATAAGTCACTCATTTTTGACCAATTTATGAAACTCGACTTTTTTGAACATATGTTGAATAAGGAGTCCTTTACAATAATTTTCATTATTTAATGGATTTAATGTTATCAATAAAAGTATACAATAAACAATAGTTCTACACCAAAAAAAAATTAACTTTTGTAGAAACAATATTTTCTTAAGTAGTAAATTCATAAAAATTATTATGTTATCAGCTCTATATTTAAATTGGAAGATAATCATCTTGACAGAAAAAAATCGAAATTTATGTACTCAGATTTCTTCAATTAAGAAAATAATTTTTAATGAAGTCTTCAAATTTTTGAACTAAAAATATATTAGGTTGAAAATTTCCCATAGCATAATTTCTCGTAGGGAGAAAATTCAATATTTCTAGAAGTCTTTTTTTTTTTACAATGCACTTAAAAAAATTTCAGGATTGAAAGCAGATTAAATACAGGGTAAATTCAGAGTGACTGCAGAACAAATGACATTTTTTTAAATTTAATCCCATTGGAGTAAAATTCATATCAGTTCGAAATTACGCTGCTAAAAAACGCTCCCCTCAACCCTGAATTTTTTACAGTGTCCACATTTAAAATATTAAATAATAATATTTTATTTAAATATTTTTACTGATATTTAGCACAGGTTTACTAGGAAAATGTCCAAATAATTGTCATTATCGATTAATATCGTGATGGTAAAATAATTTGTTTTAAAAATACATATTAATTACATACATGGAAAAAATATTTAAAAATCATTCATTTCTATTTTAATTATTTTAGAATATTGTTTTCTTTAAAAAAAAAAAAAAATAAATAAAGGTACAAAGGCCTTGAATGAACCCAATCCAGCAATATTTAAAATATCTACCCTTATAAAATCGTGGCGTCATCCAACGAATGATAAAACAACCACTCAGTACAGGGATGAAATCCCTCCTGTAACACCGACCGACCTACAGCCACACGGTTTGCTTACCCTTCTTTGCCCCTATACCTCAAAAATCGTTGGCGAATATTTTGGGTGATACCTTCAGAGATAGATAGTTCCACAAAATAACACCAGAGTGTTCAATTTTGACTTTCACAAAAAAAACAAAAATCAATAAAATCAAAAATTATTTTTCAAATTCTTATCGTTTTTTTTAACATAAATAAAAAACTTTTTTTTACTTTCCTCATATTTGAGGTCACTGCAATTAATTAATTCATTTATAAAATTTTTAATAAAAAAAAAAATAATAATTTTTTTTTAATCCGTCAAAATTTTTTTCCATGCGTTGTTTTGATAATAAAACAAAATACATCTGTTGTAATATGATATCATACTTCGACCAGATGCAAAAAAAATTGAACTTTTTTGAGTTTACATTCGAATTCAAATAAAAAAAAAAAAAAAAAAAATAATTGTAGATTTAAAAAAGAATATAGGAATGTATTTTTAAAAATTCGTGCGAATCACTTGTGACATCTTCCGTTGTAAAGCCGAAGCGCAAAGTATGTGACTCAATCAACAATGCAGTTTGCGATGTCTCACTTTTAAGTTTACCTCTACTATGGTAGTTCGTAAAAGTGATACTGCTTAATAAAAAATATTACGAGCTACAAGTACTGGGGACAGATCCAACTAATATAAGATTCTATGGCTTTTTATATCTTGGATGGTTGTCATCAGAAGCCTCTCCACGTGCCATCATAATAATTTAACGTTTCTCGTTTCACAGATTTTTATTGAGCTGTTACGACTGTTATATTGCTGAAGAATGAATTTTAAGGTAACAGATTGAAACAAATTTCCGACTAGTAAAATATTAAAACAACATCTTGAGATGTATCTATAGCTTACAGACATGATTTGTCTCATGTCAAATACACAGTAAAAAAATTGTCTGGGGTAAATTATCACATTTCTCTGTCTCACTTGGAAATTTCAAATCGATCTAGTGTTTGGCACTTTAAAAGTGTTACGAGTGGTGGGAGGAGAGGCAAAATTGGGTACCGCTAAAATTTTATAGTGTTTTTTTTTAAATTCAAAAATCACTTTTTTGTAAATAAAATTGAGCATTATTCAGAATTTTTTTTGTTACTTTTCCAATAATCAAAAGTGTTAGTTGGAAAATGATAGCTTATGTTTTATGACAATAATTATTTTTTAATTTATGAGTAAAAAAAAAATTTTTTTATTGCTGTGATTGTAAAATCCATAATCAGCATTTTAAGGAGTTTACTAATGTGACTGCCTGAAAAAAAAAATGATTTTTAGGAATTTTTTTAAAGAAAACTGCTGCATAGAATGGTTTAATATTTTAAGGATATATTTTTGGATATACAGTGAATACAAGATAAAATTTTTAGACCAAAAAATTCAAAATTCAGCGAGTTATTCACAATCTCTCAAGGCTCCAAAAAAAAGTCCCTTCATTGCTGCAGTGATAGCGACCTTCACAGTGCGTGAAATCAAAAAATTCAAAAAGTTTATTAAACTAGAAGCTATTTTCGGTACTATGACCCTCGGGCTAAGAAAAAAATTAAAATTTAATAAAATGGCAGGGCTTTTAAAAAAATTTTCAAATTTCATGCGTTAATTTGATGATTTTTGGCCTGCTAAAATTATATTTTTGACTCGATCGGGAATCTGGAGGTTCATGATACGTAAAAACATATATAAAAGAAGCTGCAATTCGAATAAAATTGATTGGATGATTTGTCTTTGAGTTCTAACTGCAGCAATTTTGAAAAATGAATTTTCGAGAACCGATAAACGGCTGCTCTCCAGATGACTGTATAACTCACAAACACTATTTGAAACATGCACTTGAAATTGTAGTATGTTATTTTGAAGATATCGACTATCAAAATATGCAAAAAAAAAAAATTAATTTTTTATATGAACAAAAAATAAATGATTAAAAATAAAAATTTTTGAATAAATTAAAATCAAGCTCACTTTAGAAATGATCAACAATAGAAGTAATGGTAAAAATTTTTTAATACCTGATTATATAAAAAAATAAACCTGTATCAGTGATTGATCTTGGATTCTAAATACCAAGCAGTGACTTTTTTTAAAGAACGTGACTGCAAATCTACAGTGCAGAAGACTTTGATAAGAATGAGAACCTCAAAGATTTACGACAAAGTGGTGAGCGAATGATTACTCACGATTGTCGTATAATACACGACCTTGTGTCGTAAACCGAGACACTGTGAACTGAAGACGATGGGTCATGGCGTCATTGACCAGCATGAAAACGTGTGGCACATGTGTGAATTCTTACTGTGTCACCAGGACATGGAATTCATGTGGTGACACTACTTTTGAATACCGGATGATATTTATGTATTTATATATAGAGCCGAAAAAAGTAGCAAGTTATGAAATTAATGAACTTACAATTACACATTAAAACGCTTTATTTAGTGGCCATTAAAAAGTTTAACCGCTCGTCTGACCATACTAAAATTGATCATCAACAAATTTACTGAGCATAAACTTATGTTTATTGGTCTTCAAAACGTGTCAAGGTCACATCACCTTTGGGTTATTGCCTTGATACTAAATTTAATTCAATGAGCTCGGAGAACATGAAAAATGTGTGATATACTTAAGGCATATCTTTTTAGCACACAACTATTTTACGGCTAAGTAAACAGAAGCGCGAAAACTTCATTAAAAAACTTGTTCACAGTCGGAGAAAAATCTAGCTCCCCAAAGAATTAAGAGTTACTGTCAACCATAATAATTTCAATAAAATTTTAAGTGACTTTTCTTGACAAATTAATCGAACTTCGATCATAATTTGTACATTGATAAACAAGAATACAAAATATATATTACGGAAAATAAATAAATTTTTGTCAACTCCTGAAATCTCTCAAAATTGTGTATAACTTCGAAAATAGTGATTGCATCTAAATGTTGACGCTGTTTGCCTGAACACAAACTCATGTAGGGAAGGAAAGGGCAAAACGGAATACTTAAAAAAATACTGCTTTCGGCGACTCAAGTACGTTAAAGTTTTTTTTTTAGTGATGTTCAAAGTGAATAGAAAAAGTATTGAATACAATCTACACGGAAAGAAAATTATGGGAATGGTTCCCATAATTTTGTTAAATTTTATCCTGTACCAGTATAGGAATGACGGCCAGAAATTATAGGACCAGTTCCTGAAATTATAGGAATGTTACCCATAATTATAGGAATAGTTCCTATAATTATGGAAATGATACCCATAACATTATAGAAATGGTTCCTATAATTATAGGAATGGTTCCTATAATTTATGGGAGTACTTCCTACACGGAAAGAAAATTATGGGAATGGTTCCTATAGTTTTGTGAAATTTCATCCTCTACCAGTATAGGAATGACGACCATGAATTATGGGAGCAGATCCTATAATTATAGGAATGTTACCCATAATTATAAGAATAGTTCCTATAATTATGGGAACGATACCCACACCATTATGGGAATGGTTCCTAGAATTTATGGGAATACTTCCTATAATATTATGGAAATCATTCCCATAATACATAGAAACGATTTAGTATCGTATGAGAATAGTTCCCATACCATTATGGAAATGGTTCCCATGATGATATGGAAATAGTTCCCATAATATTATGAGAATGATTCCCATAATATTATAGGAAGTATTCCCATAATTTTCTTTCCGTGTAGTGAGACTAAGATCTGATCAATTTTTTCGACCCAGAAATGACACCCCTATCAACCACGGAAATTATTTTCTATAGGGAAAGGGGGAAGAGAGAAGGGGCAAAATAAACTAAAATTTATATTACACATTATTCCATTTGTCTTAAAGAGCCCACTTTGCCTCGCTCTCCCCTACTTATATTCGCAACATAAATTCTAATTGAGACGATCGATTTTAGGGCTTAAAAAAAAAAGAATTTAAATTTAAGTTTGAAAAGTTTAATTTTTCGCTAACGAACTTTCAAATTTCGAATAGGAACGCAAATAAAAAAATTCAGTACCGAATTTCGTCATTCCCAACAAAGCTGGCGGGGATATCGCCAATTTATTAATAATCAATATCAATTCTCCAATACCTACCGTAATAATGTAATGCGTGAAATACTAATTTTCAGTTGTTCACCCACGCAAAATTTTTATAGATTTACTCTAAAAGATTCCGTTGAACATCGGAAAAATACCCTGGGTTACAATAGAAATCGCTGTATGTACATGTGATAGATATAAATATAAATATCAAATTTTACTGAATATCATTAATTATAATTATATTCTGACATTTGTTCTCTTGATAACAAATCAATTTGATGATAATCAGTTATAATATTGATGGACTAAATGCTAAAAGTTGTAGTAAACATAAAAGAAATGGAAGAAAAAGTATCTTGTAGCAGTTGGACAATAATCCAAGTATATTGAAGAATTTCCAAAAATAACTTGATTGCTTCGCTAGACTATCTATATTTGGCTCATGGAAAAAATAAGGTTTGTTAAAATTAATAAATGGAACTTTTTTTATACTGCTATAGAATACTCGATTTTTATTTATAAGCTGAATATGAACAATTTGAATAAACAAAATCACTCTACTCGGATCTAAATGCGTAATAAGCCACTGCGAAATATGACTTTTAATGGACAATTTACATGCTTTGAAGTGAGTAACAAGTGACTACAATGCTCTAAGATATAGGGTTTACATGCTTTAACAGCATTCTTAGAGTTATTGCAGTACGATGATATTATGTAAATGCAGTCGTTTTCTTATTATTCATGTATTTAAAATTTCCAGAGTTAATTTTACGGTTATTTATTTCTCAAATTGAATTTTTGATTATTGTTACAACGCTAATAATAATTTAAACCCTACAGATGCAGAGGAAAAGCAGCATTTTTTCCATTTTCACATAGGTACTTTTGCAACGTTGACATAAAAAATTTTACTACATACAAATCACATCTCTGTTAAGCGTAATAAAAATTTCTGTGTTACCTACGGTGACAATCTCCATGTTACATTGTGAAAAACTCTATGCTGCAAAGTAAAAGTATTTATGTTACATGGTAAAAATCTCTATAACAAAGTGAAAATTTGTATGCTACAAAGTAATAAATCTCTTATGATACATACGCGGAGAGAAAATTATATGGAAACTTTTGCTATGCATTATGGGAATAGTTTCCAGAATGGTATAGGAATAGTATGGGAACTATTTCCATACTATTATGAGAACCACTCTTCTAACGTTATAGGAATGGTTTCTATAATTTATAGAAATAGTTCCTTTATAGAAACCATTCTTATAATGTAATGGGTATTGTTCCTATAATTATAGGAATCATTCCTCCAATGTAATGGGTATTGTTCCCATAATTATAGGAACCATTCCTACAATGTGATGGGTATTGTTCCCATAATTATAGGAACCATTCCTACAATGTGATGGGTATTGTTCCCATAATTATAGGAACCATTCCTACAATGTGATGGGTATTGTTCCCATAATTATAGGAACCATTCCTACAATGTGATGGGTATTGTTCCCATAATTATAGGAACCATTCCTACAATGTGATGGGTATTGTTCCCATAATTATAGGAACCATTCCTACAATGTGATGGGTATTGTTCCCATAATTATAGGAACCATTCCTACAATGTGATGGGTATTGTTCCCATAATTATAGGAACCATTCTTCCAATGTAATGGGTATTGTTCCCATAATTATAGGACTTTCCACAATTATGGGTAACATTCCGATAATTATAGGAACTGCTCCCATAATTTATGGTCGTAATTCTTATACTGGTATAGGAAAAAATCCCACAAAATTACGGGAACAATCTCCATAATTTTCTTTCCATGCAGTAATAATCTCTATTATAGAGTAAAAGTCTCTATGTTACATGGTAAAAACCTCTCTGTTACGTCGTAAAAATCTCTATGTTACATACTAAAAATACCTATGTTCTCATAGCAATGACTTCCATGTTAAAATGGTCATGTAGCACAGAATGAATTCATATTTAATCTTAAAAAAAAATTCTTTGTTGTTATAGAAAATTTTATCATGACTTCCTAGGAATAATATTTGTGACAAAAAGACTGAACTTCATAATTATACTTTTCATTCTTTATTCGAAGAAATATCTCTGAGTAACATTAAATTATTTAAAAAAATAATTTTTTTTCACTCAAAATTTACTAACCCTTCGCTTCACTTGACTCTCTCTACTAATATTTTTCACAACTACCCCATATTTATTTATTTTTAATCCCTTATTCATGAAGAGAAATTAAAAAAAAATTATTTGAAATTTAATGAAAAATAATTTTAAAAATTGAAGTTAAAAGTATTTTGAAGTAATAATAAAAATAAACGTAAGATAATGTTTTGTTGAACGGAGTGTCGAAAAAATAAAATAATAAAGATCAGTATGGTCGCTCAGATCCAAAAGTCAACTCGATCGTGTAGCAGGGGTTGGGCGTGGTGGCCGTGAGTCATCTCTCTCCCTCATGTGATGCTTATTCTCTTACTCTTTATTTCCTCTTCTTTTCATTCTATAGCTCGGTCTTTGTCATCTGGTCTTGTTGGTCGATACTTCGAAACCGCATGCCCGACGGCGTCGCGATGCCAGAATCCAACGTCATGGCTGCCTACAGTATAACTGTCATCATTTTTGACTGGAACTCTCACATACACACAGACACAACTGAATTTACTATAGATCCATTATACTTCTGCTAAGTGGTAAGTAATAGTTTATTACTAGAGTATAAAGAGTATTTTTAAGAATATAATTGTCTATAAAATCTCAATAAGTATCAATTGAGTTAACACAAAAAGTTAATCATAATTATAATAAAAAAAAAAAAAAAAAAAATGATATTAAAGTTTTTACGGCATTATACCGTTGCAATGACTCGTGTATGCCATTAAAAGACAGTGGAGATCAAGAGAGCAGCAAATTGGCATAAAATCGTCGCTAAGAATAAATCACGCGGTGGCGCTAGCGATATAACGATACAGAAACTACTTGAAGAATAAATAAAATAAGATGGAAAAGCAAGACAGAAGGAGGAGTCAAGTTGTTTATTTGATGGCGCCATAAAAGGCCTCTTTACGTTTATCTCTCGTTTAAAATGTTCTCATAAAACCAGAGACTGCACACACAAACCATCAAATGGACATAAATCATCTCGCGAAACATCCACGCGGACTCTCTTACACTTCCTCTTACGTTTTTTAATTCTCTCCGGACTCATGTGAGACTACGCCATTTCGCTTTTTATATTAAAGTCCACGTGAGAATTCCCGTACTTTGATTGAATTATTTTCTACCCAACAATCGATTGGTAAAAAGTCACTATTTTATATAGAAGAAAGGGGGGGGGGTTTCTTGAGCCAAGAATTTTTTTTTAGTCGTAAGAAATGTTTGTTTTCAATCCATGCTACAAAAAAATTTCTTGATGGAAAAAAATTTTACTCGCCTCAAGAACAACTTTTTTGAGGCAAGAAATTTTTTCTAGCCCTAAGAAAATTTTTGTGTCCTATTTAGAATGCAAAATATTTCTTGCGCCAAGAAATCCTTTTTTTTTCTGTGTAGTTTAAAGAAATTGAATTCGAAAATTATAACAAGAACATGACGCCTGACTCAAAAAAAAAAAATATGTGAAAGAAAAAGTTACTTTCTGTTCTTGTATTTTGTCGGGGCTAAATGGACCATCAAAGCAACATAACCCGTTGGAGAAAATTGGACTTATTCCAAAACTATGTAAAAATTTTTTTCGCCATTTTTTTCCTGATTTTAGATTTTCCAAATTTTATGCATGATATTTGCATTTTTGCAAAATAACATGTAGTAACGGCTGGTGAGTTAAATCATCGTAGACTATAAGTACTAACGTACATATTTGTTGCTTAATAAATATTTCATTATAAATCAAAATAAGAATGGGAAAAAAAAAAATTGAAAGCATTGTTTTTAAACAGCACCAGTTATTTCTAAAACTCGAAGTAATTATTTAGCCCTAGACAGATAGGAGAATACACAAAAATTATTTTTTTTTAGGCCCAACTTACCCCGACCTTCGAATTAGCACTCATGAGCGAATTTATTTTTAATAAATTTGAAAATAAAAAAAAAAACAAAATTTTGTTTTTTAGAATTTTTTGGAGGCCGGCGAAAAAAAGAGGGGAAAGATGAACAGACATCTAAAATTTTTTATTCCTTTACTTACATAACAGAATTTATTTTCATGGCCTTGGATAAACATCTAAGACTTATCCCTTTTAAAAAAATCTGTTAAGTTCAAGCACGTAATACTTTTTTACTCGGATGACAGGTAGTAAAAAAGTAGAAAAAAAAAAAAACTACGGTGTCCTTGCATTGGATGAGTAACAACCCTTCGGCTCAGGTGATGCCTGCAGAATAAACCCTTACTTTAGCAATTCAAGTATTTCTTATAATTTACAATGACATTGAGGTAACAAGAGAGAAAAAATGACTGCCACCTCATTTTACCTCAAGATAAACTGAGAAAAAATAGCACTAGACGTAATAATATTATAAATTTATTTATTAAATTATTCGTTGAGGTAAAAAGAATAAAAGTGAAGGAAAAAATGCGCAGAGCTCGTGCAGGGATTAAATTGGACGCACGCGGAATTTATCCGAAAAAATTTTTCTTCCTCTTTTATAGTCACTCGACTACGCCGGCAGCATCGGCATCTTACATTTCCTTTTACTTGAATATTCATGTGCGCGTTTCGCTCCTTGGGATTTAATTAGATTTCACATGTGAATTATTCTCTCCACAAACCAGAATCTCGCCTCCCTCAGAGTTGCGTTTCATATAAATCCGCACTATATATTAAGATAAACTTTACTTTAATATAAATACTTTGATATTTTTTTATTCATTTTCTAAAAAAAAATTTCTTGATCAACTGTTAAGCATGAGGTTGATAACCATAAGTTAATGTTTATTATACCTATTAAATTATGGACATAAGTACATCGAGAAAAATTTATGGTAACAATCACAATATATTATAGGGGTGATTATGATAAGGTATGGTAACAGGTTTCTTTGAATTATCCACTAAACACAGAAAAATTATTCTCGTTTAAACACGGAAAAAAATATGTGAAAATGACAGAAATGAGAATGTCAAAATGACATGGATATATCTTCTTAGATTTACAAAGAAAAGTTGTCAAATTTACAGATATAATATGTGAAATTAATCTAACCATACTATGTCAGATGTACGGATAAAAAATGTCAAATTTACAAAAATAATCTGTAAAAAGTTGATTATCAAGTTATATAAAATTTACAAACCAAAACCATACAAATGAAAAGAATCGGCCCATTACTGGGTCGTGAATGGCTGCCAATTTTTAAGCATCGGCCGAAAATCGGCTAAATATCGGATGATAACGGTATGCCAAGCATGACAGTCGCAAACATTGGCCAATCGTGACAATCAATCATCGGCTAAAGCTTGATATCCAGAGCACCCGATCAAACCGTTGGCCAACGAACGGCCTTTAATTGTGCGCTGGTTTCATAAGCAAAAAGACGGCTGCCAATGATTCACCATGCATGGGCCAGTATAGTTAGCGATTTCTTCAACAATCATTGCAAACCAGGCATCGGCCGATCTATGGGAAAATTTTGAAGCTCGGTGAATTTGTATTGGTTCTATGGTTTCCAGATTTGAACAATCATTTTACATAAATACCTAATTTTTTAGTTAATACTTCAATTTTTAGAATATTTTTTTGTGTATTGTTTACATTTTACGAAATCTCAAATCCTTACTCATAAATAACAATTTCAATTATTGTTCTAATATAAGTTTCACATTTTTTTTTCTAAGTGAATTTTTCATTTTTTAAATGCAATTATTACATCGAAAAACTGTAAAATTGACAGTTTCAGATTGACAGTTTCCACAATGAGAAAATAACATTTTCAACTTTGTAAAATTAACATTTTTGGGTTGACAACAGTAAATCAGTAAATTTGTCAGTTTTTCCTGTAATTTTTACAGAGTTATTTTTTCCGTGTACTATTGCTGATAGTAATAGTTACCATCTAGATAATAATATTTCCTATGCCTGATAAATTTTCACGGATAAGAATGCTTTTCCTATGGGAAAAGTTAGCATAAAAAACTAAGAATCACTAAAATGTAAAGATGGGAATAGTTACTTCGTTAATATGCGAAGTATTAGCACTTTTTTTAGCTTGTATGTAATTACAGGAACTATTCCCATGAATATGGTAACCATTACTATAATTCGCTTACGAATTATATGACATAGAAATATTTACCATCATTATCGGAATTGTTCCATATAGAGGATCAATAACTTTAGTTATGAAAACTTTTTCCAGAAATTATCGCCGGCTATTCCATAATTCCTAGCAATTATTACCATAGCATTATAGTTATTCGATAAATGTACTAGCAACAGTTGCTATAATTTCCGCTCCGCGTACTTAAAAAAATATAAATAACTTTTTATTCGAGCAAGTTAAAAAAATAAAACTAAATAACTTAGTCTCGGTCCGAATAGTTAGAGCGCGATAGAAAAAGTTTTACGATCTTCATCTGGTGAATTTAGATCGTCTGATCGTCCAAGTTCACTCGGATCTCTGAAGAAAATCCACCAGTATCTTCCTGTAGGCAATTACCCAGACTCGGGCTCTCCAAGTCAAAAGTCTTCCGTATATCTTACATACTTGATGCAGGTGGGATATAAAGTGCGCCTCGTTTTAACGAGTAAACTTTCAAACGACTTGAGTTAAGGATTACTCGGATCCGAGGGTGAGAGGACACAGCCCAAGGTCAGCAACCTTAGGTAACTTTACCAAAAAAAGGATTGTTTTGGATACTTTATGACAGCCCCGTATACATTCAAGGCTATTGCCGCCTCGGTTATAATTTTCAAGTGTTCAGATAGTAGTGGAAATAAAAAAATAAAATTCTTACTTCCCAGTACGCTGACCTTTAGTTTTTTTCTCGCCAGTTATACTCGAAGGGTTGATTTTAAGTTCGTCAATACTGCGTAATACACAAGGCAATTTTTATCTTTTTTTTCCTTTTTTTTGGTACTGCCTCAGGTAGCAAGGGTAAGAAACAGTTGAGACGATACCGGAAGTTTTTATTATCGCAGCAGCCTGACTCGTTGTAAACGTTCTTGTAGATGGTCCGCAGCAACTGAGGACCTTGACGCTCGTCATAAAGGGGTAATCAACCCTTGGGAAGCTAGACCTTGAATCTAATGCTTCACCCTCGCATAGTGTTGTCTCTTGAATCTTTCGTTTCCCACAAGGCTATACTCATCACTCGTTTTAGATCCCCTTCGAACGGAAGAGCTGTCATTCTGTCGTTGAAGTTTGTCTATGAAACAGCTCGTTGCTTACCGCTACCGTCGCGAATAATCGCTGATACGTCATTCCGTATTTTAAAGTCCCGGTTATCAGCGGATATATTTAAATTTAGTTGCAAGTTGTCGAGTTCCGATGGAGGTTTCGACTAGCCGCAATAGAAGCTTACGGTTCTGATGGTCGATAAGTTTTCTAAAGGAACTTTAAAGTTTTAAATATGAAAATAATCAAGTGAAAATTTTAATTTTTAAATTTGGGTGAATTTGTTTGAGTAAAATAATGAGGTTGCGTCGTTGTGGCTTCTTCACTGTAGAATGGCTGCTATGGTAGGTCAAATCAATAATCTATTGGACCATCATGTGTGCATGAGTTCCGCCCTTGAATTAACGTCGGCTGGTAGCCATCTTGAATCTTTACGATCTTTTATTGTACTTTAATGTAACTATTATTGTGTTTGTTTTTTATATGAGTAGAGGTGCCGTTTTTGCAAAAACCATGGTGACCTTAGAATATAGGGCAGCATGGAAAAAAAAAGTTTTGCAAAAATTACAGAAAGATGTGAAATTTACAGAAGTGTCTGTAAATTGACTTATGTAATATTTTCGGAACAAAACATGTTATTTTTAGATTGTGAATTCTGTAAACCCAAGGTTGTAATTTTGAAATTTTAAGGCTGTGATCATTATAAAGTGAAGTTGCAGAAGTCACAGAAGTATTGATGTAAGGGAGACCGGGGCAAAACGGCCCCTGGGGCAAGAAGGCCCACCTCAAACATTAACCAAAAATTTTTTTTCTTGTTTTCTTTTGATTATCACAAATTCAGATTATTTACTCATTTTTAGCCCTATACGTGGAACTAGGGGCAAAATGAACCACTCAAAAATTCTAAAAAAGAATGTATTTCATATTATTATAACTTAGTCATGATTAATTTAATAGAAATATCATTTTTTGGTTAATCCTATGGATTTGGAGTAAAATAGAGCATTTGAAAAAGTTAAAAATATCAACACTCAATTTTTTTTTACAGAAGTGAACAAATTACTCGTATTATATCAAAGAGGTTATTTCGAGTAATATAAAAGTAAATACAGTTGTTAAAGAGAAAACTATAAACATTTAGAATGCGGAAAATTTTTTTACAATTAAAAAAAAACAAATTTTTTTTTCATTTTTTTCGAAGAGGGCCGTCTTGCCCCAAAAAAAAAATTTTTTCAGGAGCTTCACCAAAATTTTGGTGAATTGAGTTAAAGTTGGACGAGAGTAAATCGACTTTGATGGTTAAAAGCCACAAAGAATAATAATCGGCTTAGGTGGGCCGTCTTGCGCCGGTCTCCCAAAATAATGCAGAGCGACTTATGTAAATTGAACAACTGACCAGAGAATAATCAATGCAAGGGAAATTTTTTATCAAAAAAATTCAATTTTTAAAAGCTTAGTAACTTTTGAATATATTTTCTTGAACTGTTGCTGTAAAGTTATTATTGATAATTCAAATGAATTTATTGTAACGTTATATAAAACCAAAAGATAAAAATTTTTTTCTAAAATTTCAAAAAATATCTAGTTTTTTTAAAATGAATTTTGGAGAAATAAAATTAAAAAACAAATCCAAATTATTCGAATTTTTTTTTTTTTTAACAAACTTTTAAAGTTATAAAACTACTCTGTAACGATAACCGTACTTATGTAAATTTTACATGAACTATTAGTAAGTTTTACATAAAGTAATGATGTATAATCTACAGAAAAAATATGTAATTTTTACACAATTTCATCTGCTAATGTTACATATTTTCATTTGTAAAAATAATGATCGTGAAGTTAGCCGACGTCTAATAATTTTTGAATTTTTTAAACAAAGAAATTATAAAAAATGCAATTGCACTTCTAGCTTTTTCAATTTTCTACATGCGCATATTTTCAGTTTTTTCTTTTTTTGTAATTTATTTACTGAAAAAAAAAAAATCCGAAAATTGTTAACTGTTTGCTATCTTCAAGATCATGTAAAAATAACATTTTTTATCTGTATTTTTTTCAAAACTGTTTTGAATACTTAAAAAATGTGAAAAAGACGCAATGAGATACAAAATTTTTCGAATCTGTACAAATACTTTTATCACGCTGTTACAATGGAAATTTTATTTCACATATTTTCTTCTTCTACCTTAACTTACAACTTATAACTTGTTTTTGGTACTCTCTTGTATCCTTTATTTTTTTTATACTTTTCTATAGTAATAATACCCAATAGTTGCATATTTTACTTAATATTTTTTATTAAATTCCTATTTTCTTAGGGCTTTTTAATTTTTAAATAAAATTTCATTATTTACATTTTTTTGCGGATACAAATTATTTTCTTTTTAAATTATTTTATTTCAAAAAAAATAAATACGACTTCTTTATATATATTTTATATGTAAACCGTTTGGACAATACATTAATATCCAAAATATAAAAAAAAAATAAATTATGAATTTATGAATATTTAAATCAGCGAATAAATATATGAAGTTTTGCATATTTTTCAGTTACAAAAATATGAACTTTAATTTTAAATTTTAAATTTGAATATTAAATTATTCCCTGCCTATCCGTCGCAAACCAGAAACTGGCTGATAAAGATGATCTGGTGTTTATGCGACGGTAGTCTTTAAAAAATTTCACTTGATAATCATTACATTACAAATCAGTAGACACTAATATATTGATAAATAATTTAATTCAGACGTTATATAAATAATGCATTGTTAGCTTTAATAAATGAATAATTGATGTTGGTATAATTGCTATCTTATTGAGTCAATAATCACCGCATTGAAAAAAACGGTGTTAAAATGGACTTAGTTTAACACTGGTGCGATGTTGAAATGAACTTACACCGGTGTAGGGGTATTATTTAACGGTGTTATCCAATCGGTGTTTAAACTGCGTACATAAGGTGTAAATTGACTCCGATGGGAATTAAGGGGGTTAGTTTGTTTTAAAATCTACAAGACTGAAAAAAAAATAATAACAATATTTTGTTAAAATTGCAAAATTTTCGTTAAATTTCCGCGTAAAAAACAATTTCGAGCAAAAAAAAAATCCAAAAAAGTTTGACATGTAGAACTTTTAAATTTGAAACAGATTAGAACTTTTGGAATTTTGATAGTAAAAAATATCATAGATTCAGAATGTTATTGAAATTTTCAAAACGTACACTGAGAAAACAATTGGTTTGAGCCAACTAAATAGATTTATTTGACTGAACAAAATCATTTATTTCATTCAAATATATATTTATTTATAGTTAACAAATCTTAATTGATAAAAATTCCACCACGGCTGGTGGCGCTATTAAATACAGATTTGTTAACTATAAACAAACCATTATTTCCTTCAAATGAACCATATCTTTGTCTCAAATAGATACTGATTGGGTCGATTAAAATATAGGGTTTATTTGCCTGAAACAAATCTTATTTGGATCAAATAAATTGTGCTCTCAGTGTATTTTCGTGACATTTTTCCCTCACTCAAAAGCATTGAAAAATCACTATTTCAAAATCTCTATACTGAAAGAAATAAATGAATCAAAAATACAATGCAAAAATTATGGTTAAAAAAAGTTTTCATTTGACTAAAAATTAATCAACATAAAATTCTAAATCTACGATATTTTTTACAATAAAAGTCCCCAAAATTCGAAAAAAGTTAAATGATACTCGAATCTGTCTCAAATTTAGAAGTTCTACAGAAATTTTTTGGAATCTTTGAGAACGAATTTTTTTATCTAATTTTGACTTCTCGCTCAAAAATTGATTTTCGAATAAAAACAATTCGAAGACAAATTTCACCTTCGCTCGTCAAAGTAATGAAATAATAAAAATGTGTATAAAATAAATGACAAATAAATTACTTTATAGTTTTATCATGTTTTGAATAAATCATTGCTCGGATACAATTATTCAGATTTTAGATCATATTGATTGTAATTTTTATTATAATGTCCTCATTATCTTCTTAATTCGCATCGTTTAGCATCAAAAAGTAATGCATTGTATGTTGTACGGATTAAATATTAATATTTATTTTTATAGATCTTAGTCGTGTACGTAATTTAAAATTTCTTAAATAATTTCGTGATTATGTTTAACCTTAAAGATTCAATTTGCCTCAGTTCTGTTTCCAAGGAGAGTGTGTTCGTGTCTATTTACATTGCTTAGACTTTTGCAGCTGCGTTTTCACATAAGACCAAGTTTGATAGCCATCTTGGGGATTCCTTCTGAAAATTTGTAGACACTAGGGGATTACAAACGACCAGCTAAATGACCAAAGAAAGTCTATAGAATATCGGTAATACAAAGTTTCAAGTGTTTATCAAGCTCTAAAAGTTTGAAAATATTAATAAAATATACAAAAAAATGTTGGAAAATCCAAAAGTGCAAATTACAATCGCTCAATAATTATTAATTTATTATTTTTAGTTTAATTATTTTAAATATCCCGCCTTTTTCTCAAATGTCGCTTTTTATTTTTTAATTCTACTGTCACACTAGTGCTGCTGTCAGTAATAGTGGAGAAAAAAAAAACTAATAATAATAAAAATAAAAAATGGCAGCGAAATTTTGCATTAAGTACCGGTTTTCAGTTTTTTTATTAATTACATTTAAACAAAAAGGATTTAGATAGTGATTTTCTATAGAGTCCTTGCGACAAAGGATACAAAACTACTTAAAAAAAATTGGCTTAATTTATTATATTTTTCTAAAGTTATTGTGGTTCCAAAGATTGATACGGAAAATTCCCAGCACTGGTTTCTTGGATTAAAAACTTCATTTCAAATCAATGGAATAATAAATCGACTTAAAACCAGGTCGTAATTGTTCTTTAGTAAGTTATCTTTGTACTAGTATACGATTTAGCCCATTTTAGTGTAATCAAAATAGTGTAGGGATGACTTAACGTGAGGAAACTAGTCAAAAAAAGTGAATCGATCATAAGACCGCAGCGCGTTCCGCTAGAAGTGCACAAAAAAATAAATTTCTGATAAATTTACAATAGTTTAAAAAAAGTTGGATCAGTTTCGCATTTAAAATACCAATAGTAAGATGATAAGATAAAATTACTGGGATAATTTTTTTATTTGTTAGTTTTATGAAGCAATGAAATAAAAATAAAAATACTTGAATTACTTAGAAAAATGACCACAAACATAAACGTACGGTAAAATAGCTGGGAATGCTGCGCAATACTACACGTACCTACTTTAATTGACAAGATAACTTTAGTTGGTTATTGGATACCAGTTTTACCACAAACGCAAAGAGATGCTTAAGATAGCCGTGGGATTGCAGTGTTCAGCAGGACAACGAAAAATTTAAACGCCATTAAGACTCGCGATTGGAAGTGATGTTGAGACGAAAGTGGGGATGACTAAAAACAAAATAAAGTAAAAGTCATGTTGAAAAATAAAGGCAGGGATCTATGTACTGGTAGTAAAATCTAAAACTCACTAGCGGTTATGCACAATTGTGTTACATAATTTATGATCTCGCGGGTGTTTTTTGAAATGGCCGTAACTTGGTCTTAAAATGAAACTCAATATTATATACTTAGTCATACAATATATTTATAGATTAAAATAATACTGCTTTAAATATGACAAAAGGTACCGCTGTAAAGAAACTTTAAGAAAAATATGTAGTCATAATATTGAAATAAATGTTTGCTTGTTTAAACATGAATGTGAGTTCTTATGTTATCATTGTTATTTTTTTTTAAGTATTGAAATAAAAGAGACTGGAGCTAAATGACACACCTAATTTTGGAAGGGGCAAAATAAGACACCATTTTTAAGACCGATTTTTTTATATTTTTGTTTAAAAATGTTCGTGCCAATTCACAAAAAAGAATGGGAAATTTTTTTGGTTTTTTTTAAATCATTTTTTGCTGAGTTGTCATGGAGAACTCAAATAACTGAAACTGAGGTGAAATGGGCCACTATAAAATAAATAATATTTACTTAATTTTTTTGTACCTGATCTATGACAATTGACGATTTTTACTAAAAATATTTAATTGGCTGACCAACTTGCCCCATGCTCTTCTATAAGCCATCGCAAAACAGTTGGAAATAGAAAATCAAAAAAATTCTGTCAGGAATTGTTTTTCATTTTGCCCCGTAATGTCAATATGTAAGGCATAGATTTAATCCAAAAATAAAATTCAGGATTCAGTGTCTAATTAAAAAAAGCAATTGCCATTTTATAATACAGTATTTATTATACTGTCATACTCAGTGATTTTTATAAATGAAATTAGTAACTACCGTGTCTAGTAGACATATAAATAAATATATATTTATATCTAAATTAAAATTCTATAATAACCGGATTTCTTAAGTGTTCGTTCATTAAACTCCCGACGACAGTCACAAAATGAAACCTAAATAATGTCAAGTTGATTACGACTTTTTATTATTATTTACTGATTACTTCAATAGCATCATAATAATCTAATAAAGGCAGCTACTTATTTAATTTATAGCTATCAATCTAATATCATGAGTGAATGAACTTTTTATATTAATACCAATTGGTTGATCATCGCAGTCAATGTTTCAGTAGTTATGTTACAAACCCAAGTAAAAATAGGATATAGCTGCAGCACCACTGCACCATGACTGCGACGAGCAAAAATAATTTACCGATCTCTGAACCATGTCTGTGACACTTAAAAAACAATCTGCTTGCTACAGCATCCCTGCACTACGGTTATGACATTTAAAGAAAGAAATCCTTGAAATACTTGAAGAAATCTATGAAGCTATTACTGCTGCATCATAACTGCAACACAGCTGCATAACATTAAATAACGATACTTTATAACATAAAATATATTTTGCAAAATAAATGCATGCAGATATGCTTCAGTGGTACTGCGGATGTGTCGAGGAAGTGAATACTCAGAGTGCGACGGGATTTTTCACCAAACGAAAGTGGTCCAGTGGTTTTGCAGCTACATGGTGCAGGCATCGTGCAACTATGGTGCAGCAGTGAATAAAAATTTGTATATTTTTATTAAAAAACATAAATTTCCATTTTCAATCGGAATATATATATATATATATATATATATATATATATATATATATATATATATATATATTGGAAGGGGCATTTTATAAAAAAACATGTTTTTGAAAAATTGCAAAAATAATAAAGCATGATTCTGCATTTTTTGTGTTCAACTTTTTGCAATAATGGAAAGTGTCACACGAAAAAAAAAAACTTTAAAAATTAATATTTGAAATTATAACCCGGAACCCGGTTGTCAATATTTGGAATTTTAACATTCAAATAGTAAATTTTATAATATGTGTCGCTTATTTTCTAAGTATCACTTACAATTTTTAAAGTTCAAATAGTAATTTTTCTTGTATAGACAATAAATTTTCCTACTTATTCTGTAATTATTCACATTTTAATCATAAATGAGAAAACTACTATTTAGAATGATAGTATTTACTGATCACTTTATCATTATATTACTTGTCATTTTCAATTTTTATAGTTCATTTTTTTCCGTGCAGTCGAAAAATGTTAATGACTTTTTTTTATGATAAAAATTATAAAAATTTTTTTTTCTTTCTTTATAAAAATTACTTACAAAAAAATTAAATTTAATCAATTTCTAAAATTTTCTTTTCACTTTTTATGGGAGGTCCCCATTTTGTCCGCAAAAAATAAACAAATTTTTTTTTAACGGCAGCTGAAAATCTTTTCTATTCACTTTGATTAAAAATAGAGTTAATGCATTCGAGTCTCCGAAAACAGTATTTCCTTAAGTAACCCCTCCCCCTCTCCTATATAAGGATGGGCTTTGATAAACTTGAAAGAGTATTAACTCCATTAACACTTTGCCTCTAATTAAAATATAATATTTAAATGTTTTATCAATTCAATTTTATGACTCTATCCAAGTACATTGGCGGGACTATTAACAGATTTAAAATAGTTATTCTTAACCAATTAAAGAAAAAAAAAGTACTTTTGTTAATACAATTCCATTATTGAGTCAATAAAATAAATAAAATAAAAATAATAAAAAAGTAATTCAGCAGTTGAATGATCTTGTAAATTACAAATGCAACTGGACATGATCACAAGAATCGTTTTTATTATTAAATTGTGAAAGTGACTGGACAGTTAGGAGTTAAGAGTCTCCTTCAGTCGCCATACTGGATTAGCACACAGCTTCCAGTATCCAGTTATGTTCGCTATGCTCCACGCCCACAACGATCCTGAACCTTTTATCCAATCGTCTGAATACCCGCGAATTTGCCAGTAAATACTTAATAAATTACACGAACTTTCTTATTTTTTTTACTCCGAGGGTTTAGTGGCTCAAGAGGAATATTAAATACGTAATTAAAGCAATCGTGAAAAAATAATTTTATTTAACGGAGGGCATTATCATTAATCGAATGATGTAACTGATTAATATAAATATCATAGTTTATGTTAATTTAAACATTTTGTGTTCAATTATGAATAACAATAACCATAAACTTGTGATCATGATAATGAAGTAAAAAATATTATATAGTTTTTTATGGCACTTATAAAGATTCAGTATTACGAGGAGGGATAATGCTAATAATTGCAATATGCAGAAGGTGATTCTTTAGAGATTTCCAGCAGGTATCCATAAACCCAGGCTGGGCTCTGCGGTAGACCAACCCAGTCTTGAGAAAATAGTCAATGTATTCGGATAGGTTCTACACATTCGCATTACAGTTTGACAAGCATCGTAAATAATCTTACGGTAATTAGTCCAAAGCTGAGGGTGTGGGTCTGCTCTTAGTGTAGGCGCGGCTGTATCCCTTAATTCATACTCTCCCTTACTACTTGGTCTCGACATAGAACAAGAAATACTTGGAAACATAACTTACACAAGAATGCACTATTTATGATATCAATACTAGATCAGTATACAAATGGACATTAGAAGTTCATTTATTTAATGATTCTGAAGTCAAGGTAGCCAATACAATATTTTAAAGAAAAGGCGCCATGGGATTAAGGGTCGGTAGTAAGGAAAGGGGGGGGGAGTAAATGGGCCCCTTCAAAAAAGGGCTTAAATCCTCAGTTGCTCGAACCTTACCGCGTATTTGGTTTCAGGCCACATGCATTTAAAATTAAAAATCTTGAAATTCGGGGCAAAATGGATCCCCCAAAAAAAATTTTAATATTTGACTTTTTTTAACCCTCTTACTTTTTTTAGACTTCTGCTATATATTTGTAATCAATATGCATCAGGAATAAGAAGTTCAAATTTGAGGCAGAATGGGCTCTTTGAAAAATTGCTAAAATTTGGTTATTATTTTATTTCATCTTGAACTACTCTACAAGGGTTCCTTATTTTCAAATCATTTCAGTTCGAAATAAATTTTGTGGAATTTTTTTCCCTGATTCAGAAATCTAATTTGGAATGATTCAATCCATGCTACAGTATATACCTATATATAGTCAATTTTGCCAACTTTGAATTGTTTTGGATCGTGTTTGAATTATTTCAAATTAGATTTCTGAATCAGGGTTCGCTTCCAAATATTTCGAGGCATATGAAATTTTGCTCTTCCTTCTCCTACTAACCAAATTTCGAAATTAATAGAAATCTAGAATTCGAGAATTCGTTAAGTACGACCGCGCCGTAAAAGTCTTATGAAAAATATGAAATTATGAAACAAAAATATATAACATTATTTTATGGAATGACTGTCAATATGAGACCTTATTTAAAATGTATTGAATTGCATTGGAGGAAATTGGATATACATTATTTAGTTTGATCGTAGGGTGAATAAATGCAAAGTTATTTTTACGATATTGGCTAGTTTTTGGACACGTGGATTCAAACAAAATGAGACTCATGAGATTTTTCAAAGCAAAAAGACATTATATTACATGTAAAATAGATATTTGCTTTTTCAGTATTTTTTATAATCAAACTATTACATCAATTATTATTTTTAAAAAATTAGTAAGTACATCGAGAGAAAATCATGGTAACCGTTGCCACACGTTAAAAAAAAGATAATTATTACCATCTTGCAAAAGAGAATAATTATCATACGGTATATGACAATCATCATCTTGCTTACACGTAAAGAAAAGTGTAGTCCAATTTACTACAATGAGAGACATCTTAACTACACATACTAGTAATTATTTTACACCAAATGTAGTAAAATTTGCCTCAGTAAATACTTCTAGTGACCACATGAGCAGTAATGGTTACATATAGTCTCTTTCTTAGGGACACAAGTGCACGGAAAAATTATTCTTATCTGAAATGCTATGGTGTCATAGTAAAGCCAGACCATGTTCGCCATCTGACGGAAATCGAAATAAACACGTGAAAAATCACTATGGCGAGAATAAAATTGTCGTGGTTGTCGATATTACAGATTTTTTTACTCCAGTCGATAAGTAGACATTACTAGCCCTGCTGCTGTGTTCTATATATTGTCATTCAGGTTATTAAAAATTGAGGTTAGATCAACACACAATGTAGTTCAATTTATACTAGTTCACTAGAGTAACTTCTACGCCACCATTTTTTCCCTGTAGAACCATTGACATGTTAACCATTCGCTTCTCGTATAGTAATATTTATAATTGCCTTTAGTAATAGTTACCATCTTAATAGTAATATTTTCTTATATCAAAAGATTTGCAAATTTTTCCATCTGAGATAGTAATGATTATCAACTCGGATAAAAATGGATACCGTTTCTGATAGGAAAAGTTAACTTAAAAAAATTAGAATCTTAAAGATTGGAAAATTCATCCAAATTTATGGATTATCGAATATCCTCAGGCGAAATTTGAAAAAAAAAAAAAAAAAAAAAAAAAAATCAGCTTGAAAAGTATTCGGAAGAGTTCATTGAGACTTAAATTAGAAATATTTACTTTTTTTTTATTTGGAAATTAAAAAAAATAAAACAAATATTTTTTATGACTTTATAATGTTTTATTGAGTACAAAAAAATTTTTACTCTTATAAGATTAACCGAAAATAAAGTTATGATGCTACACATAATCCGAGATGTACTTTGAGTGCTTACAAGAGTTATCTTTCCTACATGGGCATATTTCAGTCTTTTTAGTGAAAGAAAAGAAAAAAAAACGAGTTTTGGGTCATATATCGGTAAAATAAAGACTAACGTAAAATGTACAAATATTCCGACGTATATTTTCTATAATCCTGTATGTATGCTTACAGAATCTTTTCTTTCTTATATTATTGTTATTATTGTTTGTTTATCTTTATTCTTTTCCTCTTCATTACGAGCGTCTACTTAAGGCTCTGCACATTTAATGACACGCCCTTGAATTCCGTAACTCAGCAATATTACGACGATAGAATGACCGTCTCTGTGTACACATCAAGTGGGTAAAAGAAATCGCATAGAATATCTTGTAGAGATAGTGGAAAACACATTTATGAAGAGTATGGAAAAATATGCAGCAACAAAAGTGAAATAACACACCGGCGATAATGAAGAAGAAGAAGAGAAAAATAAGAGGTAAGGGAAATATAAAGAAAAGAACGTATATGAAAAAGGCGAAAAAAAAGTAGAAGGGTAAAAGTTTTGCTCATAAAGTGAATAAAAAAATAAAAAAAGTAAAAGGTAAAATTATACTGAGAAACTCAAGCGTCGATGAGAATATTTTTATTATTCTTTATTTTTGGTATATCGTCTCTTTTCGGCTGTCACAAAGGGTGCTACAAAACCCTCTTTCAGTTTCATATCTTTTTTACGTTCGACTGATGTAGACGAAGCAAAAAACATTTGTTCTATATTATCAAGAAACTAGAGGGAGAAAAGAAATAACAGAATATTGCTATCGGGTTTGCAATGTTATATCGAATTATAAGTAAATTAATGGATTTTTGTTTTGGTTTTAAAAAAGTCCATCGAGTAAAGTAAATATTATTATGACATCGAAATCTTTCCTATAAATATGGAATATATATGTCAGCAAAGGGAAATTTCTTATAGCCGATGAACAAGTCCCCAGAGTTGGACAGAGGGGCCACGTCTGGCCCAACGTTGGAAAATCCAGCTTGGGCTTACCTATATTGACCCATGTTTGAGCCATAACTGGGCACTTATTCTTGGCTATTTCTATGATTAGCCATCCTTGGGTTAAGACTGGTAGATTCAGCTCCGGCCATTCAACGGATTGCTAAAATTGGCCCAAGGAAAGGTTTGGTAACTTAGCCTTGGCCATTCCTGTAGGTACCTATCCTTGGGCCAGACCTGGCTAACCCATATTCGATGGTTGACAGTAATTTTTTCTATGCTAAATATGAATTTTTCCCATGTCAAACATATACAGTAAAAAAGGATTTAATGCAAAATTTTTCTTTCACAATTTCATGAGTCATTATGTCGATTATCGCTCCAACCGCCTATTTTGTTTCGGTTTTACCTGCGAGTAAGAGTGGGGGAAAATGATCTTATATCTATACAGTAGAGTCTCTATAACTTTTTCGTTCTGTAACTTTGACTTCCCTTAATTTCTCCTCCAACAGCAGGGGAAGTGTTCTCCCACTATCACTCAACTGTACATGCGCAAACGTAAAGTGCGGTTCTGCGTATAGGCGTTGCGCATAAACTGAGTATTCTAACCCTAAATTTGTGTACGTAAATAAACATTTAAGTTAAATAAGCTTTAATATTGTGAAAATCGATAAAAAAGAAAAAAAAACTTATTACATGATGAAAAATGAGTTTCACTGGAAAAATTGATTTTCTATTTAAAAAGTTTAACAACAATAAAATTGACATATTAATTTTGGAAAAAACCTAACCTTTAAAATTTTAAAACTCGTGGGTCGTTTCGACTGACTCACTGTTTTTAAGCCACGCCTTCTAGTAAAAAGAAGGGATACTTCTACAATTTTAATTTCTAGAATTTTGGATTCGTCTCAGTCAAAGTTATAGAGACTCCACTGTATTACATACAGACGCTTTTTCGTTACGCGTCCCATTTTGCCCCACTTTCTCCTGTATTATTGTTATCACTTGAAAATAATTTCTAGTCAAAAAAAGTAATAAAAAATGGAAAGTGAAAATTTTTAGAATTTTTAAGAAATTTTGTAACATGTAAAGCCGATCTAAAAACCCATGGGCAAAATCTTGTAAGATAAATTCGCAATGGATATCAAACAAAAAAATACAGCGCTTCGCGTTCGAGGTGTGCAAAAGTTTTTAGAATTTTGAAAATTGGGAACCACTTTGCCTACGTATACACGCATATCTTTTCTTCTTTACAAAGTAAAGTTTCTTATACAATATCCTAATATATGTAGCAAATATGCAATATAATATAAGACACCAACTGCAGAGAAAATGTTAGCCCTGTGCAATATCCCAAGGCAGCGTTACCCGGTTCATTTTACCTTTACTCTATATGCATACCATCCTATCTTTCTTTACATATATATTTCCACTATCTGCGTAAGTATAGCGCCAGGCGAAGTAAACTGCCTCAGAGAGAAAGAACATTTCGCTTTAACTCTCCTCTACCGTCGTCTCAACTACTTCGAGACTTCATATTCCTTTGTTTAATCTCGTTTGCGACTCTCAAAGGGAATATAATATTTCAAATTTTCTATACTTCTGTTATATTTTCTTTTTCACTTCTCTTTTCTAAAAGTCTTTGGCTTTATTATTTTTATGGTTATTGTCTTAGTCTTCATTACACTTTTACATTTCATCATATTTTTCACTTCACTTGAGCTTATCAACCAAAAAACTTACAGTTTAAGTACTAAGAACTCATATAAGATATAATACTGAAAAAAAATGACCTTTGAAAAATCAATATTTTTTGAAATAGTGAATCAATAAAAATTATCATCTTATCAATTTCCCATCTACAGTAAAGAATAATTTCCTTGACGGATGAAAATCAAAATTTATTTAGACAACTAGAAAAAAAGACGATCATATTTCATACTGAACTCAGATTTTTTCGATCAAATGACTTTAAATTAAATCTCAAAACTTTTGCACTAAAAATATCCAGTAGAATAATTTCTTGTAAGAAGAAAGTATAATATTTCTAAAAATTATTTTTTCTTTCTTTGCATCTGATAATTATATAAGATGTAATTTTTTTTTTATGTAAATTTTTTATTTAAAAGCATAAATTTCCATTTTCAATCAGAATATATTTGTAGGGGAGGGGGTATTTTGTAAAAAAGCATATTTTTTAAAAATTGGAAAATTAATTTTGCAAAAATAATGGAGCATGATTTTGCATTTTTTGTGTTCAACTTTTTGCAAAAATGGCAAGTCTCAATCGAAAAATGTTAACGAATTTTGTTTTATAAAAACTATTATGCATGTAACTTTTCTTTATGTAGGAGAGGAAGGGGCAAAACGGGGTACTTAAGGAAACACCAAGTTTTTTAAGACTCAAATACACTGAATATTTTTTTTTAATAATATTCAAAGTAAATAAAAAAAAATTTCAGTTACCGTTAAAAAAATTTTTTTTTATTTTTGAAGGCAAAATGGGGTACCCCACAAAAAAGGTAAAAAAGAAAATTTCTAGTTTTCAAATGAATTTGATTAAGTTAAATTTTTTTGCAAGTTCAGATTTTTTTTTTTTTTCATTTTTTTAAGGGGTCCCCATTTTGCTCGCAAAAATTAGGAATTGTTTTTAAACATCAGCTGAAAATTTTTCCATTTACTTTGAATATCATGAAAAAAAAGACACAACGCATTCGAGTCTCCAAAAACTGTATTTCCTTAAGTAGCCATTTTGCCCCCTTATTTGTAAACTAGAAATGAAATAAAATATTACAAAATGAATGAAATAGACGATCCTTATACTCCACATGTAACTAATAATAAGTCTAACCCACGCCAAAGAGCAATAGAGTATCGTCGCACCGGGTGTGTTCAATGGCGTGCAATTTTCAACTTTCGCCATCATCAGTCGACGGTGGAAAATGGGGAATCCCTATATAGTAAACGAGGGCGCGAGTTAAATCTCATTTGCTCCGAAAGTTTCTGTTCGTGCACAATTGGTCTACCACTTTCAACCTTTACTTAACCTATTACTCTGACGGTACTGCGACATTTTTAATAAAACGTTAAAAAAAAATCAATGTGTAATTCTCAGCTTATCTACTAACTTTTTTCCCTTTATAACAGAAAAATTATGTTGCTAATTACAAAAATAAGTTGAATGTCTTAATTAAAATTTTTATAATCATGGAGATCTTGAGCTAATGAAAAATCCATTATTAATAAAAGTAAAAACAACATGCGATAAGCAGATGATTGATGAAGCCCGCGGACATTTAACGACTTTGAAAACGAGGAAGCTATGGCAATAATTTATTGCGACTTTGATGGTTCGGCACCACCTTTTACTTGTTGGAGACACTCTACGCCCAACAAAAAATAATAAATAACCAATGACTAATGGGGCCGTTAATCACTCTTATGGTTTTCGTGAGAACATTGGTATACAATAAAATTCGCTAAAATATACGTTGAAAAATGATATTTATCACTTATAACTATAAATGGTAATTTTATAATATTTATCTTATAAACATTTTTTTTTTTTTTGTAATGATATTTGCGACGGGAAAGGTAGGATTAGAAATTTTTTAATATTGTTATTATGAGTATAATATATGTAATATATACGCAAAAACAGATTTTTGTAACGCAAAAAATTTTTTTATTACCTCAAGAAAATTTTCACCTAATCTTAAAAATTTTTGCACTATCAGTAGAAAACAAAAATTTTCTTGGGGCGAGAAAAAATTCCTAGTATCAAGAAAATTTTCTTGCTTCAAGAAATTTTTTTTCGCTTTAAGAAAGTCTGTGCCTTATAGATTCAAAACCAAAGTTTACTTGAAGCGAGAAAAAATTTCTTGTGTCAAGCTATTTTTTTTGCGTCAAGAAAATTTTTTCATACTTCAAGAAAATTTCTTTTTGTTTCAAGAAAATTTTTTCTTGCTTTAAGAAATTTGTTTTCGTCCTAAGAAAAGTTTTAACTGTTCTGAGGCATTTGTTGCATTATAGATTAAAAACAAAAGTTTTCTTCAAGCGAGAAAAAATGTCTTGTGTCAAGAAATTTTTCTTGCGCCGAGAAAATTTTTTCTTACGTCAAGAAAATTTTTTCTTACCTCAAGAAAATTTCTTCTTGTTTCAAGAAAATTTTTTCTTGTTTTAAGAAATTTTTTTTTGCCCCAAGCAAATTTGTTTTTTTAATTTACAATGTGTCGAATTTGAGGCAAGTAAAAATTTTCTTGAGGCGAGTAAAAATTTTTCGCAGCAAGAAATCATTTTTATCTATACATCATTTATTTTACCAAAATTTTCTGAATTCAATAAATAGTTGAAGAAAAAAAAATTGTCTGAATCAAAATTATTGTTTCTATTTTTAAAATAAATTTTGATTTTTTTATGAACATTTTCAAGTTATAACTATATTTCGAATATATTTTTAAATTCATTGTCAACAATAAATATTATTATTTTTTTTTAATGAAGTCTCTGACGAGCTACTACTATAAATTAAACATTAAGGAATTTCAGTAATGGATTTAAGTTTTTTATGACTGTAAGCCAACATACTTGCAGTTTTGTAAAATTTTCCATCCATTGAAATAACAATATTACTTACCTGTTTTACTAATACAGATGTACGCATGTTGAATTTGTATGTGTAATATTTGAGACAGTAAAAAATATGTTAATTGTTGGCAGGCAAGGGCACCGTTGCAAAGATCTGATGCGCACCATGCAAGTAAAAATGTCCACGAGGTACAGAAAGAAATTCAATGAAGAAAAATTAAAAATTATAATCTGGCCTTCATGATGTTGCAAAAGGTAATAAAATCTGTTAAGTTACTTAACAGTAGAATAAAATAAATTAAATTTATGTTTAAACACTGGTTTAAATTTCAAAAATTCAAAAATATTTTAACAGTACATCGTAAACAGCCCAAATACTCGATTCATTTTTTGCAATGTACAGTTTTCAAGGAAAGTATTATTTCCGTACCTCAACATCGTTCAAAAATGAACAGTTTTTTAAAGATTAAGAGAGATTCTATTAAATATATACTCTATTTTTTTTTTTTTTAATTGCAAAAGTAATTATCGGACAGAATTAACTCCCTTTGAATATTCAAAAATCCATAAAACTTAAAAGCTTCTTTCGCAGAGATATAAAATATTCGAGCAAAGGGAAACACATTCGTAAAAAAAAAAGAGAAGAGGTTTAACTAAGCAGGTCTAATTGCCCCGCAATTTAAAGACGGATTCAACTTTACCAATTCCAGTAGTTCAGAGCCATCGCAGTTTAATTAAAAGCTTCATTTATACTATTTCTTATAATGCATTTAAATCTGCTGATAAATAAATTCTTAACCAGCAAATTTTAAATTCTGATTACGAAAATATATACATCGAATTTATAAAAACATCAATTGAAAATTTTTTTAACAATCACTCCCTAATCTTAATAGATAGCAATAAAAAATTTTATTATCACATATCACCATTCCAACGCGTAAGCAAAAAAGGTGATACGGTTATGGGGTATTAAAAAAAATATATATGAAGAAATATATAGCTCAGAGAAGCAAAACGAAGTTTAACGTATAAGTGCCATGGGATGGTCCATTTTCCGCGATCGTGTTATGGAACCGAGTGCAACTGGGGAAATGATGTTTACTTTTTTTCTTTTCGTCGTTCTTTGTCCCAAGAGCTTATTGGAGGTTACGAGAAAATATCGTAAGTGGAAGAGCGTGCAAAGACTATTCTATTCCTGGCTATCGGAACCGGTACAGAAATGGGGTATAGAATGAAGAAACGTGAAATTGCTCTGGACATATTGAAGGGGTGCCCTTGAGTGTTGGTGAAATACTAGAAATAAGTATAAGCTATGGTCACCGGATGACATTGCAATGTTGTCATTTACGCGCTTATCGATAATCACCACTTTTATTTTATTGTGCAATTGATGGCTGGCTGCTGCTACCATATTTTCTTCGTTATACTCCACAGCACTTTAATTCATATTGATTAAAAAACAGTAACCTTCAATTTTATTCCATTAATTATATATTTATTGCCAACGGACAAAAAAAAAATAAAACAATATTTGAGTAATTTAGTTGCGTCAAAATATGATTCATTTGTAGTACACAGATAAATAGGATTTCTTGGTGCAAAAAATTTTTACTTCCCCCAAAAAATTTTTTGCATTGTAAATTGAGAGCAAAAATATTCTTAAAGCGAAAAAAAAAATTTTTGGCCAAGAAATTTATTCTAATGCTAAGAAAATTTTCGTCTTCAATTCTTACATGAAAAAAAAAAGGCTTTCTTGGTGTAAGAAAAATTCTTCATTATGAAATGAAAACAAAAATTTTTCTTAGGATAAAAAAAAATTTCTTGACGCAAAAATTTTTTTTTCATCCGAAAAACTTTTTCTTGGATCAAGAAAATTTTTTTCTGGCCCTGAGAAAATTTTCGTTATCAATTTATGATGAAAAAAATTTCTCGTGTCAAGTAAAAATTTTTTACACCAAGAAATCATTTTTTTTGTGTATGTAAGTGACGTAAATATTGAAAAAAAAATTAACTTGAATCAAGAAAAATTTTCTTGAGTCAAGAGTACTATCATAAAGAAACAAATTTTTTGATTTAGAAATATCTTTTTCGTTAAATTAATATTCTTGATTAAAAAAAAAAATTCTTTGATTGAAAAGTTTAAATTTTTTATTCAAGTATAAAAGTAGTAAGAACTCAGTTCAAAAAAATCTGCTCTTGGATTTTAAAATACCTTAATGTCAAAACCACGGAGAGCAAAGAGACCTCTATACTGTCATAGTATTCAAAGTTAAAATTTCAGAGTGGAGTATCTCGGACGTATCCTAGCCTAGTGGATAGTAAGACAACACTTCTAATTCGAAGGACGCGAGTTCGATCCCGTCAAAAGTCAGTGTTTCTTAAAAATTTAATTGGAATATCAGAATATTGAGTAATCTTATAATTTTTTTATTTCAAAAAAGAAGTATATTTTTAATACGATAAAGTGCTGGCTTGAATCAAAGCGCTAGTGTCTCAAACCCAGAAAATGATATTCTTGGGTCAAAAATATCAAATTCTTGATTGAAAAATCAAATAATCGTTGAACATATTCCAATTCTTGATGCAAGGATAAATTTTCTTCACCTAAAATTAAAATACCCAAGTCAAGAATTTCTTCATTTTTGATGCAACTAAAAATTTTCTTGAATTAAGAAAACAATAATGGAGTTTAAATCAACTTCATATTTACTTGGGACGAAAATATATATTTGCTACAAAAAATATTAAATAAAAAGTCTAAAATTAGTTTTTTTTTCTTCACACATATAAAAAACAAATATTTTTTTAAAAGTATAACGCATTATTTAATTAAACTATTCTTATTATTTTAAGATCGCAGGTATGAAATTTAAAAAAATATAGAGTTAAATATAAAACTTTTTTTTTTTTAGAGAAAAAAAATGTAAATATTACATGACGATGGAGATTGTTTAAGCTCATAATAAAAGCATCCATAAAAACGCTGCTGAAAAAAAAAACTACAACATACTCATGAAAAATCTGATATTCACGCGTTGGTTATACAAAAAGAAATGATAAATCTCACTACTAATAAACGTTATGTTGATGAAGATTGCTTAGGTTCATAATATAAGAATATAAAGAACGCGTTAATAAAAACAAATGTATACTAACTTTTCACACTGCTAATATTACATGACAGAGATGGATAAATTTTGTGTAGGGATAATTCGTTAAGCAATCTTGTACCATTTCAAAGACCACTTGGTGCTTTATTAACTTCCATAAATTATTCCATTGATACCTGGGGTCATATATTAATAATCGTGTCCAGATATCATCTAGACAACAAATATTTATGTACCTCACATAAATTTATTACTTCTCAAAGTAGGATAAAAAATTTTTGTCAATTCTATAGTCACAATCTATATTGCAGTTTATGGTCTAGATCTTGTAATATATGAGAAAAAAATGTTAGAATTATATTTGAGTCTGTATTTCCTTTTTTTTTTTTCTTTAAATATTTCTAGTATTTACGAGTTGGTTAGATAATTTTATGTTTCGTGCGATAGAGCAATATTATTAGGATATTAATATCCATTTTTATACTTCTTAGACCACAATAAAGATCCAACAAAGAAAAAGATAATCTATTGAGAAAAGAGGGGTAACTACAAACACCTATATCTAAAAAAACAGATTTCTTGGCTCAAAAAATTTTTATTCGCCTTAACAAAATTTTTATTTGCCCCAATATTTCTTTGTTTTATAAATTGAGTATAAAAATTTTCATGAGGCAAGAAAAATTTTTTCGCAGTAAGAACAAATTTTTTGGATACAAGAAAATATTTTCTTTTAAGAAAAAATTCTTCCGTCAAAAAATTTTTTTTTCTGTATACAGAGAAAAGTAGAATTTTTTGATACAAGAAATTTTTTCTTGCTTCAAGAAAATTTTGGTTTTGAATTTTTAATGCAAAATTTCGTAGGGCAAATAAAAATTTTCTTGAGGCGAGTGAAAATTTTCTTAAATCAAGTAAAATTTTTTTGCACTAAGAAATTTTTTTTTTCTGGGTATAAAAACCAAGCGATTTAATATTAAAGTTTAAAAAATTGTATAATGAATTTATAGACACTAGACAATTGCGAAAGTACAAGATTGATTTACTTAATTTTTCTTCATTATCTCAGAACATTCAAAACAAAATTTAATTAGCATTAAAATGAAGTTTATATTCATGATGTATATTGTTGCTCAAACGATGTATTTTTTGTCATAAATAAATCATAATTTCATAATTTATGGATTACGACAATTATGTGAAATTTTGCATGACAAAAATTTATTCAAAAATTATGAAAAAATTAGATAATTTTTTTTTTCAATAATGCATACAATCTATACCGTTACTAGGTACAAACCTAAATGTCGATTTATAAAAAAAAAATTTTTTTTAATCGCTATGTTGAGTCTTTTAAAAATGTTACTAAAGTTAGCCGACGTCTAATAATTTTTGGATTTTTTCTAAACGATAAGCTATAGAAAAAAAATAATATTTCAAAAATTTCTTAATTTCTTACATGTGCATATTTTTTTTTTCTTTTTTTTTTTTTTTTTTTTTTTTGTAATTAATTTGCTGAAAAAAATTCTTCTAAAAATTAAGTAGTGGAAATGAATTCTATTTGCTACTGAAATTTATACCACTATTTGCATCAGTGATATACGTAGAGGACAGTGGGGTAAAATGGACCCTTAAAAAAAGAAGACCTATACGTAATATAAATGTAAGTCCATTTTGCCCCATTCTCCCTTACTTCTCACTAGTAATTAGTGAATAGTCACTCTCTTCACTATTCAAATTTCAGAGCAAGGATGATTTGAAATTAATTATTTTCTCACTCTCCCTTACTGAAATTTTGATTTAAAACCAAATATTAGCCAGCAAAATTTTCAAAAATTTTAAGTAATTTTTTTTGTAAATATACATATATACGCATACGTCTTTTTATTGAACGCATTTGTAGGAAACATGCGCGTATAGAACACGGTCATCTTTATTCCGCATAGCGTAACTTGGATGGCGCAGGTAAGGAGCTTTTTTGCCTATCCCGCCGTGAAATGAGACTGCAGCAACACTAGTTTTCTCGAGCATGTTTTACTCGATTTTTTTTTCTCCGCTATTCTCCTTCCAGTCGGAATTCGTCCACTCCCCGCCAGGCGTCCTGGTATTTTTCCCCCACTTCAGCCAGCCATTATCTTTGTCACTCAATACTGTTGGCTTACTCTTACTCATACTGATGGCTCCCTTACTCGGTCCCCTCTTCATTTGTTCGAATACATATTTTACAGACATTCATGATGGCCGCCGCGCAGCTGAACGAACCTGTCTACTGCTGCTGCTGCTCGTACCCACTGGCTGCAAATTCTCATTTCAGCATCCTGGACTCGAGAGCAACCTTCTCTGTCTTGCCACTGATTATCTCACTATCTTGTGTATTTGGTCTTGACACTCAGCTGTGTCGAGTATATGCTACATTTAACGTGTAGATTTACTTTAATGACTTCGTCTTTTATAAAGTCCAGTCACAGAGAAATTAAATATTCTAATAATATCGGGAAGGGCGGGGGGAGGAGGGGGGGGGGCAAACGAGTACTCTCAAAATTAGATAAAAAATTTTATTCTTCCTTTGCATCCAATAATTATGTAAAATGGAATTTTTCTTAAGGTAGAAATTTTTTCGTCACTTTTGTATACAGAGAAAAAAAATTTCTTGGTTCAAAAATTTTTCACTCGGTCCAAAAATATTTTTACTTGCCTTAAGAAATTTTTCACACCATGAATTAAAAACGGGATTTTCTTGGGGTAAAAAACAAATTTCTTTAGCGAAGAAAAATTTTTTACTCGAAGAAAATTTTTTTTTTTTCATCTCACATTGAAAATTTTTCCTTCACAATCCAAAATAAATTTTTTTATTTTGTTCAGAGAGTACGTCATTTTTCCCGCAAAAAATGAAATTTTTTTCACGGTATTACTGAAAATTTTTTCTATAAAAAAAAAAATAATTTTTAAGCACAAAAACTGTTTACTTGTCTCAAAAAATTTTTTGCATTTTGAAATAAAAACAAGAATTTCCTTGGGGTGAAAAAAAATTTTTTTGAGGCATGAAAGAATTTTTCGACCCCAGAAAAAAATTCCCCGTTCTGCCCCTCCCCCCTCCCCAACTTCACATATTAAAAAAAAAATATAATTTTATAATTTATTTTCATCGAAGAAATTTCACTTGTGATTTTTAAAATTATGCATGAATTCAGTAGATAATCTTTGGGTACAAGGATTTATTGTACCCATGCACAAGATGATCGTAATGACTGACATAATTGCGTAATGAGTGTTCTGTTGGTATGCTGGTACATCTGCTGAGAAGCCCATGGATAATAACAAGGGTGTACACTTTGTGTGCTATGCTGCTACAGAGAATAATTTGCCGTACGTCCTCGGCCGTCATGCGGTTATTATAATAATTATCAAAGCTATTTCATAGCCATTGGCCGTTATTCTGATGCTGAAGAGAGCCCTAACTCGAAGAAGGACGATAATATTATTGGGGATGAAGCGGACTTACTTGTACTTTACGATTGCTTATGCCATGGACGTTACGTGCGAACTTTACTGCCTCGATTTTATGGGCCACCTTGCTTTCTCGCAACCCACCTTACGCCCAAAGTAGATATAGGTGGCATAGAAAAAAAAAATAATAGCGATAAATAAATAAATATATGAAAATGTAGGAAAGACCATCATATATTTTGTCTCTCTTAAGATTTCTGGGGATTTTTTCATTCCTACGGAATCTTAATTCTTCTTCAGTTCTCAGTAATTTCTATGGTTGTTAGTCCAAACTTGTCATATTAATTTTTTTTTTTTTTTTCATACATTAGGCCATAGAATTTTTGAATTCTTACAGCAGACAAGTTGTGGAAAAAATTTTTAAATCATCGCACTCATAGAATTTTTAATAGAATTTTCGGAATGAAAGACTAGTAATTTATTTTAGTGATTTTTACAGGAAAAAAAACTTTGAATGTTTAGGAAAGACAAGAGCAAAATCGGAAATAACTTTTGAGACAAGAAAAAATTTGAGTTGGTTGAAAAATTTTTATTTAGTCTTTAGATAAGGATGGGGCAAGTTGATCCTATTGGATAGAGCGAAGAACTCAAAATTTTTAGTAATTTTCTTTTTTTTTAGGTTCAGGTCAAAAAATTTAAGCAAATAAAAAGTATTTTTATTTTTGCATAAAATTTTTCCTTACCCTTAGAAAATTTTTGTTTTTCAATTTATAATGTAAAAAATTTTTTGAGAAAAGCAGAAATTTTCTGGGAGCAAGTAAAAATTTTTTAGCTAGTAGTGGCTCATTTTACCTCAAATTCAACGTTGTTCAGTTCTCAGTAAAATTCATTTCAAAAAAAAAATTGAATTCCTCGCGTTTTGCTCGGACTGACCAACTTACCCCTTAGTAAGAATCCGTAATTAAGAATCTTAAAATAAAAATTTTTTTTTGGTATAAAAAATGGTGGCTCATTTTCCCCAGTTTTCCTAAATAAAATAAAAAATGCTGCAGAATAAATTGCTAAGGAAAATTTAGAAAAGAGTTTTAAAATAAATCTTTTTTTTAAGGCTGCAGTAAATTTACAAAAAGTGTTTGCTTTAAGTTTAAAAATACATTTATACCTATTTTAGTTTATACATACGATAGCTGGATGGTAGGCTACTGTCCATTCACCTTTTTAAATGTTGTCAAAGTCATAAAAATAAAATCTATTGACTGCGTTCAAACAGAAAACCTTTTTTTTTATAATTTTATTGGCCGTCAATAGTAAATAATATTTTTAAAGATTTGAAGTTTATTATTTTATACTAACTATATAAAAATTAAGAAAGAAGAAAATTTTTCTAATCTTTTAAAAAATAATTTACTCATTTATTAATTTTATTACTGTCTATATTAATTTTATTATTATTATACTATATTTATATAATTGCACAGAAAAAAAAATTTTTACTCATCCCAATAAAATTTTTATTTTCGTCCCTAAAAATTTTTTGCATTATAAATTAAAAACACAAATTTTCATGGAGCTCACAGAAAAGAAGGATTTCTTGTCTCAAAAAAATTTTGTGCCTTAAGAAAAATTTTATTTTCAATTTTTGATACAAAAAAATTTATAAGTGCAAGTAAAAATTTCTTTGAAGCGAAAAAAAATTTTTTGAGGCTAAGAAATTTTTGTCTTCAATTCTAATGCAAAATTTTTATTTGCGACAAGAAAGTCTTTTTTTCTGTGTAAATAACTTTATTTTTCCTAGAACTAATGGTGATTTTCATGGTGATTTCAGATTCTGCTAATAAACCTTCGTAGGATAGAGATAAGAAATAGATTTTTCAAGTCTATTTAATCTCAAACTACTAGGATTGATTATTTTCACGGCCGTCGAGAAGATTCTATCATACTCAACATCATGTGAAGGTTAGCAAACTGTCCAGAAGATGGCATCATCAGTTGGCAACAAGTTTTATACTAATAGCTACGCTATAAATCTTTCACAATTACATTCTTTTACAATAAATTAGCTAGTAAGTATTATTTTCATGTGGGTAATAATTATTTGAATATCCAGATACTTTAGTACACGAGACTTATTGCGAAAATTTTTTCACACAAATTAACAAGAGTGTTAAGTAGTTCAATAACAAAGAGAAGGTACTTTGATCATACTTATTTATTAAATACGACCACGATAAATTTTTATCGCTAGTTGAAAATAGTTTTGAGTTAGTCTATACTTCAACTGAATCGTTTGTTGCGAGTATAAATATTGTAAACAAAACATTTAGATTGATATAAGTGTTTATAAATATTAAATGTATTTTACTGTACAGTTTTTACGTCATTATTTTCAAAAACATTTTATTAAATTATAAAAATTTATTATTTTAAAAGGTTTCATATTTTACGACACAGTAAGAAATATTGTGTTAAAATCAACGTAATCTGTGTGTTATAAATAACCCACCGAATATTTGTGTTAATTTGTACCATAGACTAATTGTGTTAATTTTTAACACAGGATATTTGTGTGAAGTTTTAACACAGGATATATATGTTAATTTTTAACACAGACCATTGTCTTAATTTTTAACACAAGCTATTTGTGTTAATTATTAACACAGGGTAGTTATGTTCATTTTTAACACAGAGAATGTGTGTTAATTTTCAACAGACTATTTATGTTAATTTTTAACACAGGATATTTGTGTGAAGTTTTAACACAAGCTATTTGTGTTAATTATTAACACAGGATATTTATGTTAATTTTTAACATATACTACTGTGTTAATTTTTAACACAAGTTATTTGTGCTAATTATTAACACAGGCTATTTGTGTTAATTATTAACACAGGATAGTTATGTTAATTTTTAACACAGGATATTTGTGTTAATTTTTCATGCAGACTGTTTGTATTAATTTTTAACACAGGATATGTGTGTTAATTTATAACAGACTATTTGTGTTAATATTTAACACAAGCTATTTGTGTTAGTTTTTAACACAGGCTATTTGTGTGAATTTTTAGCATAGACTATTGTGTTAATTTTTATCAAAGACTATTGTGTTAATTTTTAACACAGGATATTTGTGTTAATTTTTAACATAGGCTATTTGTGTTAATTTTTTAAACCTACTATTTGCATTAATTTTTAACACATACTATTTGGTAAAATTTAATACAAAAAATTTGGGTAATACGTATTAGACGTAAATTTAACACTTTTTAAATATCAGTGGCAAAATAAAATCAATGTGAAATTTTACAATTTTAGGTGTTAAATAGTATATCGATTTAAAATTTCTAAGCCACAAATCGCAATATGTAGATTTAACACAAAAAATTTAACACAGAAACAAAATATTTTTTCTACTCATAAATACTTTCAATAACAATAACATAAAAAAGTAAAAAGTTTAATGTAAATTTCAGACCGTCCTGTGAATCAAATAAATAGCCGCCTTCACATCAAGGCTATCGTGTCTGGAACTAGATATGATAATAAAGATTCAACTCACGATCTTCTCAGCACCTTAACTCGCAATTCGCATGGGATTAAAATCAAACTTCGAGCCCAGCTGCCGCTCGGAGCCAGAGCCAACTTTAAAGTCATGTTTTCATGACTTTAAATGACCCTCTATTCTCAGTTAATTTTATTCAACGTAGCCATGAAAACCCTGTCCTATACCAACAATTTCTTCAAAAAAACATACTAGTATAAATATCCTACAGTACAACAGACTTTTTTTTTTTCTTTTTTTAGACCCAGTTACTAAAATGGACGGTCGGTTATTGAGTTCAAAAGTTTCCAGTGCGTCCAGTTTAATTCTCAAACCTTTTGATACAAAAGATTCTTTAAATTGCATCAGCTTTTTGTGTCTTCTCTGGGTCTTTGTCCGCTGGCCAGGATTAAGAGCAATAAAATTTCCGATCCTTCCCCGGATCAGTTTCCCAGCAACGGCACAGGGTGGCGCCAGGTTCCTGTGGCAAACTGACAAGGGTAGAATAGAGTAGCATTCAAACCGAAAGTCATACAAAAGCATTCCGACCGACGAGATTCGATTGTATTGGTGACGGTGGTGGAAAAGAAGAGGGAACAGAATGGCCGTTTGTGCTGGCGCATTGTAGCAGAGGGGTGGGTTTCAGCCCTGCGCATTGTGAGATCGCGCCCCTCCTGGGATTGAGTTTCATCCCCCGCATGCCATAGCCCGGGGTAGTTTTGGGGCGCGAGTGAGAGAATAAACGATCGTGCGTTGACGTTGGACAGAGAGGTCCAATACCATCTCTCCCGTTTTCCTGGTGATCGTCCGGGCGTCGTCGAGGCGGTCGCTGCGTGATTCGCACACATGAACTTGGAGGACACCGGATTGAGAATATCATCGTGTGCCGCCGTGAGTGACGTACCGGCTCTGAATACCCTCGTTCCTGGTAGTCTCGGAGTAGTAGCCGTTTCCAGTCGGACATCAGCAGTCGCGAGCTAAGCACGTTGTCAATTTAATACACAAATTTTACCTGTTTCGCTTTTATTCTTTGAGCTTTGCTTCGGCACTTGACCAGTCAGTTGTCCCTCAGTTGGCGAACTCGGTTGACATAAACAAGAGGCGACTCATGATTTCCGTGAGGCTGCTGAGGAAAAAGTGAGTTGATGCCCGATAAAAAACAAGATTGTGGTGGGGGATTCGAGACACCAGAGGCTACCCAGCAAACGCCAACAACTTTATGTCAACAAGGTTAGTAATCATCTGGCTTTTGCTTTTCCATCATTGCTGTTTATATTTTCCGAGAGTTATTTTTTAAATTTACTTTGGCAGTTTGATGTTAGAACGTGATATTAATCAGTGACATTTTAGACATTTATGTGAATTTTTTAATATCTAAAAGCTGGTAGAGAACCGATCGAACCAGGGAATTTATTGGTCCCTGGGGGGAAGCATTCACTAGACCCTATGTTCCTGTTCACACTAAAATTCATCCGTTTTCTCTCTTCCAATGACCACACATCGATTCGAGTCTACCCCTCTAAAATAACATATATGCTTCTCTACACAAAATCCCTCTCATCCAGGCAAATATAACCCACGATACGACCGCCTCTACATAATACTGCGAGTCATTAATAACTTCGGGTGATTTATGTTCACAGACAGATGCGATAGTTATTCAGTTTATGGACGAGATCTACAAGAGCTTTTTTGCACATGGCGTCGTAAAATTTAAACCAACAGTACCGAACTATTCATTGCTGGATAGTAAATTCCTCTATTGTAAAATTGGTAAGAATTTTAAAAATTGCAGTTTTTTTTTTTTTTGGTAAATTATTTGTAATTTATTTATTTATTTTTTTTTACTTGTTTCAGATACAAAATGGAAAATGAGGAAATTCAAAGTCAGTTACCTGAAGAAGATCTGGAAGAGTGACACCTGCTTACTGATGACTAATGTGCGACTTCCTGTACGTATACTGAATGTATCCTGAGTGTATTCCTGTCCGGTATACCTTCAGTATACGTAACAGGAGGCTGCACTGATCGACGATGGATTCTGCTGCAATTCGTTCTTTTTATGGGTTGACGCAGGATATTTATCTTAAATAATTTATACTTATGTAATATGACTTTTTATGCACTGAAAAAAGCTTTTACTCGATGCAAGAACATTTCTTCTTGAATCAACAATTTTTTTCATTAACCAAAAAAATTTTTTTTGGTTCAAGAACATTTTTTTTGGATTTAAGATAATTTTTACTCACCTCAAGAAAATTATTTCTTGAATCAAAAAATTTTTACTCACCCCAAGAAATTTTTTTTTTCAATTAACAGATTTTTCATTTAATCAAAAAACTTTTTCTTGGTTCAGAAAAATGTTCGTTGGTTTAAAAAAATTTTTTTCTTAAACCAAATATTTTTTTCTTGATTCAAGATAATTTTAACTAACCTCAACAAAATTATTTCTTAAATCAAAAGATTTTTTCTTGGCTCTAGAAAATCTTTACTTGCCCTTAGAAATTTTTTGCACTATGGATCTAAAATGAAAATTTTCTTGGAGCAAGAAAAAATTTTCTTGAACTAAGAAAAAAATTTTTCTGTCCGAAGAAAATTCATGTTTTCATTTTTTCATGAAAAATTTTTCTTGTGTCAAGAAATACTTGTTTTCTGTGTGGATTGAATAAAATTGTTTTTGATGATTCAATCAAAAGAAGAATTAAGAAATAAAATAATTGATAATTAAATATATGAGTAATTAAAATGAAATTAATATGAGCGCTTTGAAGATAAGACTTAACTACGTATGTATTTTTAAATGTCGCATATTTATAGAAATGTTAGATGAGATAAGATAATAAGAACTTTGTACTTTTGCAATGAGATATTTTGTTTAATTAAATTTCTTTGTGAAATAATAGAATAATTAATGACTAGTGTATCAGTGCATAAATATTTTTTTAAAAAATTTTTAAAATAGAATTATTGTCTGTAAAAAACTTTTTTTATGTAAATTGTAATTTATCAATTAGTGTAACACTTTTTTTGAAAAAAAAAAAAAAAAAAAAAAAAAAAAAGTGAACAGTGACACCTGAGTAGATAAAATTTTTGTAAAATCTATGGAGTATTTAAGTGATAAAAATAATAAATTTACATTTTCAAGAAAAATATGAGATTTTGTATTTATTTATAAATAAAAACTTTTTTTCATTAAAAACATATATGATGTATTTATAAATGCTGGTTATTTTTAAATAATTTATGGTTTTGTGTCAATTTGATTCACGTATTTCATATAAAAATGGAAAAGTTTTATGGTAATACGTAGTATTTAAATTTTTGAAAATCAACATGAGTAATTTTTGTTTGAAAGCTCAAAAAAAAAATTAATGTATGACAAATAATTTTTTCTTTATGCATGTAATCAATAGACGACATAATTTCATATACGGAGAAAAAAAGATTTCTGACCTCAAAAAAATTTTTTTTTGCCCCAAGAAAACTTTTGTTCTCAATTCATAATCAAAAAAATTTCTTGGAGCAAAAAAAAAAAAAATTTACACTAAGAAGCCCTTTTTTTCCTGTTTATCCAAATTTCAAGTAAAAAAAAAATTTCCAAATACTTCTAATGTACAGTGCAATTTACCCTGATTAGATTAAAGTTTCTGAGACTTACGGTAAAAAATTTGATAATTCAATTTCATTTTAACCGCATAAATATTTCAAAATATTTTTACGATTTATTATTTTTTTTATAAGAAAGAGTGAGACAAAATGGGCCCCTTGAAAAAAAAGCTTATATGTAATCAAATGTAAGCCCACTTTGCTCACCGGGGCCCATTTTGTCACACTTTTCCTTGTCAGTAGCCGATACTAAAAAAAAAGAATTAATTTCAATTATAATAAAAAAAAATATTTAATCATTAAAATTATTCAAATTCACTTTAAAATTTCAAAGCTAAATGTAAAGATTTCTATTTATTTCTAAAGTGTTTTCTATTTAAAATATTGCACTTTTTTTTTCAAAGTATAAATTTTTCGAACTTTTATAGGAAACTAAAACACTCTAAAGTCTCTCAAATTTTTATAAAGGAAATAAATTACGTGGATTTACAGTGAGAAAAAGCTTTAGGGTGTTATCGGATAGAAAGTGTCATATTTTTAGAATTTTAACCAATCGAATTATACGTTTAATATACCAATAATATAATAGGAGTTAATTTTTTGTTATAAATTACTTTCATTTCCTCTAGTGAATAATTATTAATAGTTAATTAGATTTCCACCGAGCTGGAAAAGAATAATTGAGTTCTACTGATCCCACTTCAGGACAACGTACGCAAAAAAACATAATTTCTTGGTGCAAAAAATTTTTCTTGCCCAAGGAAATTTGTTTTGCATTATGAATAGAAAACAAAAGTTTTCTTGGAGCGAGAAAAAATTTTCTTGAGGCAAAAAAAATTTTTTTAGAGTGAAAATAAATTCCTTTGCGCCATGAAATTATTTGTAGTTCTATAGAACTTTTTTTATAGATTTAATTTTTTCGAATTCCAAATCTACATTGATATCAACATTTCTATTTTGATATACTCAGATTCATGTAAATCTTAGATATACAAATTTTTTTTATAATGCCCCGAAAACTTTCGATAATTTGCCTTCTTCTATATTATTTTTCCTCCGAATATTGATCAATATTCGTATAAATATTTATAAGTGTAAATTAAAAAAAAAATTTCTCCGTAGTTCTAGTGTACAGCGTAATTCTATTGTTGTAATTTACAGCTTAGAGTTAACTGCCTGATACTCACGGTTTCGAGAAAGATATTTATGATTTTAAAAGGGTTGGTGAAAGTTGCAAGAGTAATAAAAAAAGGACTTCTCAGTTTCGAAAGTTACTGAAAGAGTTTTCCCATAATCTGAAAGAGGTGGGAAGGGATGAAAATTTCTCTTTACCCGTACAGTCAAAGAGTTGGTCAGTTTTTTTTTATCTCGCAAACTCGAATCATCTAAGAATAGAATCGAAATAAGTGCCAAGGATTGAAGGTCCAAGTAAGTAAATTTTTCAATCTTCTACTCAAATTATCTGAAATATGAACTTTCAATAATTTACTTTTAACATCAGTTTGAAAAATTTACAATTACATTCTTATTAAAAAGCTATAAGGTAAGAACCCAGTACACGATTAGGAAACTAGTACCCGATCACTCATATATTTGTATATCAGTTACTAAATTTTAGTTAATATAGATATACAAATATATGAGTGATCGGGTACTGACCGAGTTCTATGATCGGGCCTGGGTCTTTTACCTTTCATCGAAATTATTTTGAAATATCAGAGTGCGGGTGTGAATAAAATTTTTTCAAGATTACTCTCGAACAAATCTATTGATTCAACTGTTCCTTGTCATGATCAAAAGCTGTTTGCCATATGTAATTTTTTGATTATGTGATCGAAGTTCGAATTAATTGAATCGTTTAAAACAATTTTTATTTGTTTCTTGAAGCTCGAAGAGCTCGACAATTGAATATTCTGGAACTCACTAATGCAATCGATTGTCACATTTCTTGAGCAATTGAAGCTCGGATCCATACTTACGATCATTATTTATAAACTTGAAGTAAATTTTTTTAATGACAAATTTTTTCATAGAAGAAATATACTTCAAATAGTTGATCGAGTTCTATCAACTTTTTTTTTTTTTTGACACTTGGAAAAGTTCCATCACGATTTAAAAGTGATTACATGTCACTCCCGGGTCAAGAAAATAACTTAAATTTGAATTTTTTGACTTGAATTTAAGTCAACTAAGTCAAATTTGACTTTTTTGGCTTCAATGGATAATACTAAGTACAGCAACTTATCTGAAAACGAGTTAAAAATTGATGAAAAACTCATTCGATTTTGACTCGCTTATGCCTACAAGGACCTACTTAGTATCTATTTAAGTTAAAAAAGGTCAAATTTGAGTTATTTTTGTGACCCAGTTAATAATAGCTTACGCAAAGAAATTATTCTCGTTGCAAACGCAATGGTGTCATAGTCAATTGTATGTGTTTTCTGGCTCTATTACCGTTTCATGTACCTCCATGTAATACTAGATCTGCGAACATATTTTATGTCCCGACATCTAGATTGGCTTTTGCGCAGTCCTCACCGCTTTATAGGCTAATATCCATATGCAATTTCATTTTGAGAAATTCTGATTGCTTACTTGATATATTAATATTGTTGGAATGGTTCCCATAATGGTGTAGAGATGATTCCTATAATATATAGGAACCATTCCTATCATAGTATGGGTATAATTCCTATACCATTATGGGAACCATTCCCATAATACATAGGAATACTTCCTATAATTTGTTTTCCATGTAAAAGTAATTTTCACACTTTTCTTTGAATTAATATTTTCATGATAGTATGGAAACCATTTCCATAATATTATAGGAATGTTTCCCATAATTGTGTAGGACCGAATCCTATGATATTATGGGAATGGTTCCTATAATAGTATATTAAAAACTAATATTATAGGAATGGTTCCTATATATAATGGGAATGGTTCCCATGATATTATAGGAAGTATTCCCATAAATTATAGGAACCATTCCCATAATTATAGGAACTATTCCTATAATTATGAGTAATATTCCTATATTTATAGGAACTGCTCCCATAACTAATGGTCGTCATTCCTATACTAGTATAGGATGAAATTTCACAAAATTATAGGAACCATTCCCATAAGTTTCTCTCCGTGTACGAAGTATTCCCATAGGAACCATTTCTATAATGTTATGGGGATCATTCCCATAATTATAGGGAATATTCCTATAATTATGGGTAACATTCTTATAATTACAGGAACTGCTCCCATAATTTATGGTTGTCATTCCTATACTGGTATAAGATGAAATTTCATAAAATTATAGGAACTATTCCCATAATTTTCTTTCCGTGTATTTGATTATAATCATAAACTACCAATTATCATATACCATTCTTAGTTTAGTCAGCTTTGTATTTTTTTCCTGTATTACTATGTAGTGACCCTGTTATTGGCGAATTTCGCTGTTGGGCATAAATGAAGGCAATAATAATAATACTAATAGCAAAACCAGACGACATCGTCCACCTGTCGGATATTGAATTGAACACATTGCAAAGATTACTATGGCCACAGCAAAATTGATAACGATGTCACAATTTACTGTAACCATCGTAAATTTTACTGTAGTCATAGTAATTTTTGCATGCGTTTATATCAATTTCCATCTGGTGGCCAATATGATCCAACTCCACTACGACACCATAACATTTAAAAGAAGAATAATTTCTCCCTGTGAGTGGATCGTGATTTCGTTTCCTAGTGATAATAGAGCACTACCTCGATTGCGAAGCGAATAAGCTCTGATACTTCGCGTTCGGGGTGTGCTCTAGATTTAGAGACCTATATTTATCTGCTAAAATTGATTGAAGTAAATGTTTAAGGTAATATTTGATGTACTGATTACGTCGGCTACTAATAAGCTTCTATTTTGTTTACATATTTTTTTTCTTCTCAATTTGTAATAAAATCTCTATTAATAATGCTAAAACAATTGAGATCACACTAAAATAATACTAAATAAACATGATTGACCTTATTAACCCAAGTTTATAGTGACATAAAATCCAAACTTTACATCGACGTGTAGACAACATCACTAAAGTCCATTTAAACCGTAAACATAAAAAAAATTTCTTTTTATTTTATTAAAAGACTACTCTGAATAATACTTTTTCTATAAAATAGTTTAAATGTTTCACATCTAATAAATATAAAAAAATAGTTTAAATCATTTTTGAATGTTTTTTTTCTCAACAAATAAACAAAAATTTATGTGCACTATCCTTCAAATTTTATTACATTCCTCATATTAATATAAAGCAGATACAAATAGAGGCACAATTTAGAAAAATTTCGCAAGATTTATATGAATGGTACGAAATAGTTCAAATTTAAATAACTAATTATTTATTATAGGGGACAAGGAAGGGGCAAAATGGGCTCCTTAAGAAAAAAGGGCTTATATTTGATATAAATATAAGACCATTTTGCCCCCCCCCCCCCCACCCTATTTTTGACGTAACTGAATGGTTTTAAATGCTTCATGTGTATGTTTATTTTTGAATTATCTAAATATCTATATTTATATCATTTATGATGCTTATGTAAATTTATGCTTATTAATATACGTAGCGCGATTTCTAACGATCGCTGATTTCACTAATTAGTATCTGCATTTAAATTAGAGTCGCTCAGGCATTTATATTAAAAGCATCTTTATAATAATTAAAAAATTTTTAATTTCATACATTTATTAAACTTATCTTATCAACAATCGACTGAAGTAACTTTAGCCAGCAGAGTAATATCTTCAGCCCCAAAAAATAATGAGTAGACATTATTAATTAGTTAATTTTTCTCTTCATACACGTGGTCAGCAGATGGTCTGGAATGTAAACTGACAGTTTAATAGTCAAAATGGATTTTAAAAATAATTTTGATAGGGCAGGCGTCCAAATGGCTAGTATTCATTAATTTTTTTGTATCTATCAGGACTTTCTATAGTAATAATATGAATTTCTTATGACTGCATTAAAACAAGAAGTAAAATCACTCTAACACGCGTGTCATCGATTATGTGAATTTTTTCTCACTATAAGCTCAATTGGTGGCATGAAAAATGATGTCAAAATTTTCAATTTTCTATCAAGATGCCAACTATGGTTCAGTATCAAAACCTTAAAAAATGAATATGTTCCTAAAAATATCATTAGAAGTATACATTTTTGCGAGGAAATTTTATCTAGGGATCAAAATCAATGGAAACATTTTATCTGCGTAAATACATGCAATTTTTCGTTAGGAATCGCAATGATAAAAATAGTCATTGAAACATTGTCGAATATTAAATTTTTTAATTTTGTTACCACTTTGAACACAAAGAAATTATCACGGAAAAATTACGTCTGTAAAAATCTCAGAAAAGTCTAAAATTTATAGAAGTTTTTCTGTAAATTGACTTATGTAAAATTTGCAGAAAACATGTTATTTTTAGATTGTGAATTCTGTAAACCCATTCTGTAATTTCTACATTTTGAGGCTGCAGCACATGTGATCATTACAAAATGAAGTTTCAGAAAATACAGAATAGTGTTATATTTTTTTATTTGTAAAAATAACATTTATAAATCCATAAAAAATTACATCTTTCATCCGTAACTGTTGCAGAAATATATCCAGTAAATTTTCCAGATTTTTTTCTGTAATTTTTACAAATCATTTTTTCTGTATTGATCCTCCCCAAAATATACCATTCCCCTTTATTTTAATAATTACAAAACATGTCCATAAATACCAGCTATTTGCAATTTATGAAAACCAAAAATATGTACCGAATATATTCAAATACCCCTCGATCTATACATATTATATTATCATGAAAGTTATTCGCAAATGAGATAAGCCCAGCAAAAATTTAAACACTTCGGCCTGGCGGGGATCATGCGCGGATACAATTTAGGAGTCTGTGGTTGTATCAATACTAGGTGTAAAGACGGCAGGTCGTAGCCGCTAAGATCCAAAGAGAGTATAAGAGAAAGAGAAAAGCGAGTGTAGTTAGCAACAAGTATATGAGAAAGTGAGATGATAAAATATCTCTTCCAACCAATGAGACGGACTCTTTTGGTGGCCCAACCCCGTAGGCAACATGGCCGCTTGTAAAAGGGAGCTTTAATAAGGGTTTAGTTGGGTCAGTCCTTTTGGGTTGCAGTTTCCTGTGAGAGTGAGCAAGACAGAGCATAGAGAGTGCGATGATTGCGAAAGTGCAACAAGAAGAAGATCACATTTGCAGAATTAAATGGGTGGAGTTGCTCCGTCAGCCATCATGAGATGCTGCGACTAGCGATGAGATGAAACTTAAGTGGAGAATGGAAACCGGGTCTCCCACTCTATCGACTGTATCATTTTCTCTTCTCACTTGCTAAAAATTAAACCTGGTGCATATCCATAGATAAAGACACTCACGAGAAACATGTGAGATAACGGTTATTAATATATGCCGTTACATATTTTACTACTTCCGTAAACTAGGTGGTCTCTCGTTGGCATTTTTCCATATCTTTAAATCTTCGTTAAGTTACACTGAGCTCGGAAAATATCTCGCTCTATCGTAGGGCCGCATTTATAAAAAAAAAAAAAAAATGGTATCACAACGGCAGAAAATTAATGACTTTTGTTAAGATCGTCTATGTCACAGTTTTGTTTTACAAGAAAAAAATATAAAAGTGCGGGCATTCTTGAGTTAAATGGTGGAGAGAAATCAAGATTGTAATATTTAACTCAACTGACTTACAATCCTACTCATTTTCTATATAATGTTTGTCAAACAACATAAATTTGAAAAAAAAAATTACCATTTAACTGGAAAGATACGGATCTGATAAAAAATTATATGAATTTTGGGTATCGATTTGAGAAAAAATTTATTGTTTAGCGTCAATGAATGACGGAGTTCAATATTAAGGCGCATTATAGTACTTCCGGTATCAGAAATTGATGTCTACTAAATTTATGAAGCTTCAAAACAGAATTTTTGGAAATTAAGAATTTATTAGACACAGAAAGAAATGATTTTAATTTGGAAGAAATTTTTTGCATCTGAAGGGAAAATAAAAATTTTAGGGGCTTAAAAAAATTTCTTACGTCAAAAAATCCTTTTTTTCTGTGCACGGTTTAAACTCTTCGCAATGAAAACTAAAAATTATAAAAAAAAAAAAAAAAAAAAAAAAAAAAGGAAAATATTATGGGTAATAGAATTTAAAAAACTATATTAGTGGATGTTGATGTTTAAGGGGAAAGAATTTTTCAAATTTTCAGAATGTATGATCCCAGATTTATGTGTGTACGTAAATTTTCATTTTATTTTATCTGTTGAATGAGTGGAAGTTTTATGTTTCCTAATGGCTTCTTATCCAAAAAAATTTTAAGACATTGTTATGATTTTCCTTAGTAGGTGGAAAAATATTCAGTGGTACCACTTTGCTCAGCTATCTCACTTTACTCAGATTTTACTTCACAATTTCCGATGGTAGTTGACGAAAACACGATAGATAGTTTCCTTCCTCGTGAGCCCTAAACTGAAAAAGTCTATTCTTTCAAAGCTTTACACTGTTAAAAATTACCAGGGTAAGTCCAAGTGGTGTAGGTGTTAAAATCAGCGGTGTTAAATTTCAACACCGAAAGCGGTGTAAAAATAACGTTGTTGCCGGTGTAAATATTCTGTACCGGTGTTAAAACGAATTCTCCGGTGTTAAAATAACACCATCATCGGTGTAAATATTCTAGACCGGTGCTAAAATAACGCCGCCGTCGGTGTAGATATTCTTTACGGGTGTTAAAATATTTCATTTTGTAAATATTTTTGCTCCCTTATACTATTCTTGTTAATAAATGATATTTTTTATGAATTTTCATAAAGACATGACGTTTTTGGTGTTTTATTATCTTTAAAGTTAATACTCTAAGCAAACGCAGTTTACCCCGCTTTTACACCGGTTACCCTGCTTTTACACCGGTTACCCCACTTTAACACCGGTATTTTTAACACCGGTGAATTTTTCCTCCTACACCGGTGTAATTTCATTTTTACACCAGGCGGAGTTAAAATGAGACCATTTTTAACACCGCTCTTTTTACAGTGTAGCTATTTTTTACATAATTATAAGAAAACCAGATAGTAAGAAGGAAAGCCATTAGTAAATTGAATAAGATATATGCTGTTTTCGTCGATTTTCCATTAAGAAATATCTTTTATTTCTACAGTTGGGCGTCGCAAGGCAGAAATGAATGAATGAGTCAATACACAAGTGCTGTATGAAACCGAAATGACGTACTCTAATTTTAAATCACTTTCCAAATGATTATAAGTGTTTTTAATGCAAATTCGATTAACAAAAGAAATTACTTAAGTTTTGACTATACTAGTGATTATTTACACTGTAAAACCAAATGTGTAGTCAAAATTTACACACTTGCCAAATAACATTGAAACGCCATAAGCAATCTATAGATATTTAATACACCGTAAAATGTGTTTTAAATTACTACAAAAATCTATAGTTTCGCTTATGGCTTTCAACATAAAACACATTTAATATGTGTTAAAATAATACGTTTATGACACACTTGGTTTTAGAGTGTAGACTGTTTTCAATAATTTTTAGTCTGTTTTGGTCACCTCTGAATTAAAATTCGATTTTTTCTGTGTCTTATCTTTTAAGCCTGTTTTTGATCGTCTTCAGAAAAAAAATTATAAAATTGTTGTGTAATGATAACATCATTTATGTAGATTTTACATGAACTATCAGTAAATATTACATAGAGTATTAATGTATAATCTGCAGGAAAAATATTTTATTTTTCCATAATTTTATCTCCGATTTTTTATTTGTAAAAATAGCATTCATAAATTTTTAGGGGAAAGGGCCAAAATGGGTCCCCAAACGCTTAGGGGCCCATTTTGCCCCAAAATCATTCGAGGCACTAAAAATTTTGAAGGGGCCATTTTGCCTCCTCCCCTTCCCCTATAGAATTTTCTGTAATTTTTGCTAGACTGTTTTTTCCATGCATCGGCAAGCTGTAAAAGACATATTTCTATACATAATTTACAAAGTATATATTTGTATAAGTACAAAAAATTATTATAAAGTTTGTCTTCAAATGTAAATCAGTCATCTTAAATTGCGGTTAATTTCAAAAAATATCTTCTAAACAATCAAAATAAATTTAAATCTCGAATATTTTTTATTTTACCACAAGGTTGTAATTTTTTGTAAAAAAAAAATGTAAAATTTTTTATCAAACCAATGAAATAATGAATGTGATATTTGCATGGATTAAAATATATATGATATTATTTATCAATAAATAACATAAATTTGAAGGCTACATATGTATATTTTTACCGTTATGACGTGAAAAAATAATTTCGGGTAAAAATATTGTAAATCAAAAAAAAATAAATATGATAATAAATGACTCGTAATTTTTGACTGATTCATAATCAGCGAGCATTTAGAATTTTAAATTGAATAACATCGATATTACACAAAAAAAGAAATCAATAATTGTCAGCAAAATACACACCGATGAAGTCGTAATCAATATGACTGTCATACATTTGTCTTTTTTTATTATACGTAACAGCTAATTGAAAAGTTTAATGTAAACTTTAGTTAGTTTCGCACGTGGTGGCATCGTTATTATCAATTTTTTACCCAAAAAGAGCCTAGTGCCATTCTGAGATATCTTAAAAATATCTTGCCAACGAAAACTTGCTAATAATTGACAATTATTTATTGGAATACCAATTTCTTTATTCAAATTTAAAAACATGAGTGCTGCTGATAATCACCAGTCGTAAACTACTCATTATGTCAAATGCGATTTGATCTACACACTTAAATTAGCCTTTTTATTAACTTATTCAATAGTTTTCGCGATAAAAAAGAAATTTTAATGAAACATATATTTAACTAAAATTTTTTAAATTTGAAACTCTATGATAATTTATAAGATCTTGTTATATTCTGCTTAATTAAAATTGTTTTGAGTGATTAAATATATTTCGATATTTGATTCCTATTTAATTAATCACTATAGTGACCCATAGGTGACAGCCCAACCCGTGTAAAAAAAATTTGTTCCCAAAAAATTCCAAAAAAATTCCGCAGGTTGAACTTCTAAAAATGAGACAAATTACAATTTGGAATGGAACTTTTTTGGAACGTTAGTAATAATGATGGTAAAAAAAAAAGTTTTTATGAGCAAATTTAGAGTCAAAAGAGGACGTTCTTGGAACTTTTTTTGGACATTCTAAAAAAGTTCTAGAATCACCACTTTTGAATTTTTTATGGACTAAAAAAGACGTTTCAAAATCACTACTTTTGCATCTTTTGTACAATATAGACGTTCTAGAAACATGCAAAAATAGTTCAAAAATAACTACTTTTGAATATTTTATAGAACGAAAATAAACGTTTATAAAAATTCCAAAAAACTTTCAAGAACATCTTTTTTTTACTCTAAATTTGCTCATAAGTACTTTTTTTAACATTAAAATTACTAACGTTTCAAAAAAGTTCTATTCGAAGTTCTAATCTGTCTCATTTTCAGAAGTTACACATGCGGAACTTTTTTGGTATCTTTTCGGAACGATTTTTTTTGACACGGGAAGTGTCCTTACTCAATTTTTTTCATGATTATTCATTGAATGTTTTCCAAAAAAACATGATTTCTTTTTCTAACTGAGCAGCATGTACTGAGCTTCAAAGCTCCCTTTAAGAGAGCTTTAAAAGGACACTTAAGTATAATAAAAACTTTAATTGGTTGTAAACTGTCAGTCTCTTAATTGTGGCACTAAAAATATTGTGTCTTGAAAAAGAAAAATTAAAAAATAACAGTGATATTTTTAAGCCCGGTAATCTGACGACGGAAATTAAGGTTTTAAATTTAAATTGATAAATGTTTTATTGGAAAAATGAGTTATGGGCACAAAAAGTAAATATACTTCATTTTCTTAATATTTAAAAATAAAATTATTAAATAGGGTAGGGTAAAATTCGAAGTTACACCACTAGAAAAAAAATAGGATTTAAAATGCTCCTCACAAAAATTGCTGCAGAGTTATTTTTTGTCACATGACAGCTGTTGAAAAGACGCAGTTCTTTTGATGTATATTCTTAGTATCATGATCTAAAAATACTATTATTTTTATGTCTTTTTCAATGAGAAATAAAAAAAAATTAGTGAATAATAGTTACGTCAATGTGTAGGAGGCAAAGGCATATCCGAGTAAAAACAGAATAACCGCAGCACCGCTGTATTGCGACTGTGACTATTTCAATTTTTTATAACTGCCGCAGCACTGCTGCACCATGACCGTGATGAGCAAAAAAATTTACCGATCGCTGTACCATGACTGCAAAACAGCTGCACAAAGTTAAGCAACGATACTTTATAACATAAAATATATTTTGCAAAATAAATGCATGTTTCAGTATTTGCAAAAAAATGCATGCAAATATGATTCAGTGGTAGTGCGGAAATGTCGAGAAAGTGAATAAGCGTGCGACGGGAATTTCCGCCACATAGAAGTGTTGCAGTGATTTTGCGGCTATATGGTGCAGCAATGAATGAAAATTTAAATTTTTTTATTTAAAAATGGGAATTTCTATTTTTTTGGCTTTATTGCAGATGGAATCTAATATTATACAAATTTATGGTTTGATTGCAGGAATTTACCATTAACTTATGTTGCCTTTTATGTGAACATATAGGGTAGAAGTACCATTTTCAACCACTGCTTCATTTTTGGACATTTAATACTTTGGTTAATTAATGGAATAAAGTTTTCACTGTAACAGTATGATAAAAGTATTATTGCACACATTTTGAAAATTAAGTATGTCATTGCGTCTTTTGTAAATTTTTTATATAAATTTCTTTCGTGGCAAAAATTGGCTGCACACTATCCGAAAACGATACCACTTGTGTTATTTTTTTTAAATTATGGGAATATTGTAAGGTATTACTTCGAAATAGACCGATACAAATCGTACCCAGGGTTCGAAGTCGAAAAAAAAAAATTAGCAGCTCAAATGGGCCGTCGTGCCCCAGCCTCCCCTATACAGTGACTGCAAACACGTGAGTACTCAGCATGTTTTCATACTGAAATAAACATATTTATTTGTATCCTATAAATTTATCTCCCGCTGAATGATGTGTTTATTGAAAATATTACGGTATTAAAATAAGAATTACATTATAATAAAATTTGCAGTAAAGAGATTTAAAAATAAATTCATCTAAAAGTATTTTATAGATATAAATTTGAGTCTGTGATTTATACATCGGACTCGAGCTATAAATTTTATTCTGCGCAACTATATTTGATTATCGTGTGTATACGTCGGAACGAAATAAACGTCAGCCTCAAGTGACTTCGTCAGATTATTTAATTATTTTTATTATTGTTATAAAAAAATCGATTTCGACGTGTTTTAACTATCAATTAAAATAATCTGTGTTGACTCGAAATAATAAATCATATTTTATTTAAATTGTATAATTTATTGTTTTATAAAAATTTATTTAATATCTCTTATAAAAAATTATTTCTAAATACAGTTTTATTACATAAAATTTTTTTTTGAGATGAAATTAACTTTTGAAAACCAAAATGGCTGACCATGACACAAATAAAAAAGTAATTGAATAGAGAAGAAAATAAATTTCGATGTCTTTCAATTAAATTATATGACCATACATATAATATATAGGGGGGGGGGGGTATTTGAGGAAATACAGTTTTTTATTTTATTCAAAGAAAATAGAAAAAAATTTTCAGCTGCCGTTAAAAAAAAAATTTCATTTTTTGCGGGCAATATGGGGACCCTTAGAAAGATGAAAAAAAAAATTTTGGAAATTTAATAAATTTGATTAAATTAAATCTTCTTATAAGTAATTTACACAAAAAATAATTATATTTCACATAATTATTAGATGTGAAGGAAGAAAACAAATTTTTAATAGTTTTTGTCATAAAAAAAGTCATTAAGATGTTTTGACTGACACTTTCGATTTTTGAAAAAGTTTCACTACCGACTTAAAATTGGTAATTTTTTATTTGTTAATCACTATTTATTATTAACTTCAAAGTAAAAGATTTGAGTCAGTTTTTCCGAAGAAGATATTTTTAAAAAAGCATTAATATTTTGACAAAAGTAACAGGTTAAAAAATTATTGAAAGTTAATTAATTTTCAAAATTAAAAAAATTTTAAATATTGTCTAGTTAATTATCGAAAAAAATCTGAAGTAATTTGAGACAACAGTTCTTTTAAGGTAAATCAATAAGAAAAAAAATCAAATTGATTTCATAGCATTTTTTTGCAAAAACAAAATTTTTCAAAAATAGTAAAAAAAAAAATCAACAGAATGCTTAATTGACAAAAGTGATTTTGGAATTTTACAAGACAAACTTTTTTCATCAAATTTTTGAGGTATTCCATTTTGCCCCTCATCACTATTGCCCCTTCCTCCCCTATATTAAAAATGTATATTTTTTATAACTGTACCATGATTTAATGTTACTTTTTACTAAACTCACCTCTGCAGGGTGTGACATCTGTAATAGTTCGGCATGGCAGTAATCTAAAAAATAAAAAAAAAATAAAAGATGAGTAAAATAAAACAGACTTAGTTGACAAGAATAAGTAAGAAAATTCCTCAAGTAAATGATCCTCGGAGAAGGCTTTAGGTATGAGGCAATGAGGGTAATAAAAAAGTCAAGTAGAAAAAAGGGCTAGAAATTGACCGCTGAAAGTTTCTCAGTGAAAGTTAAGATTTTGTATCCGCTTAAAAGGGTTGGAGAAAGTCACTCATTTATTGCGGCTGTAAAATTGTATAAAGGGTTTCTTTTTTCTAACATTTTGTCGTTTCTTTCATCGTAAATTTTTTATGAAACGGCCTTCTAACGGTTAGTAAATTACCTTCAAATCGTGATAAATTCTTCGATAACAAATAGATTTCTTTTAAACTTTTGAGTATTAACAATTGAACTCTTCTTTAAATATTACAGTAATAAAAAAATCACATGGCATTTATAAAAGATTTTTACTACACTGTAAAAAATCGGAAGTGATTCCGGATTTTATTTGAATTCAAATTCGCTCCGTCTCTCGGAATTCCGGAGTTAAAAAAAAATCACTCCGCATAGGAATTGAATAAGGATTTTTTTGAGCGGAATGATGTGGATTTTATTTTAATCTGCTCTCTCTAAACATGAGTAAGTGAAATAAATGAATATTCACTAATTCAGAGTGCCAATCGAACCACTTTTTGAAATTACCCGGGTCAAAAATAAAACTTGATTCAGGCTTGCTTCGCCTTAATTTCTTTTGAAGTTATCGATTTGCCGACGATTTTTCGATAAGATCTCGACTTTTTTAACTTAAATTAAATTTTTTTCAACTTTTTTTATTTTAGTCTCAACTTATTTGTATTTTTTGGTCTTAGTTTGAACTTATTCGTCTTTACTTTGAGCACGACAGTCATTCACCTCACTTTTGACTTACTAAACCAAGTCGAAAAAAAGTTATTTATTCGCCTTTCTTTCGCCTTAGTATATAAAAATTATTTCACCTTAGTTTTGACTTTTTTGCCTTATACTTTAAGTCCAATAAGTCTAAACCAAGTCAATTTCGACTTGATTTAGACTTTTTTTGTCTTAAATCGTGACTAAGTAAGCCAGTTAAGTCTAAGCTAAGGCGAAAACTCATTGTATCTCATATCTTCGTAAAAAAAGTTGAGTTTGTCTTGTGAAAAACGGCTCCAAATTTCGACTTGGTAAACCAAGTCTAAATCAAGTTTTATTTTTGACCCGGGTAGTGGTTCGGTTTGCACTTCGAATTAGTGAATATTCACTTACTTCCACTAATTCATGTTTAGAGAGCATTGACTGCGCTTTGGAGTTTAACACTGAAATAAATTTATATTGAATATAAATAACTTTTTCATGAGAAAAATAATTATTATTTATGAATAATTTATTCAGGTATCAATAATTAACACATAATATATGATATTCTTAATTTATAAAATGCTTTAGTAACTTACTGAATTATAATTTCATATAATGCATCGTAAAAACATTAAATTACTTAATAGTTATAGTGATATAGTTTTTATGGGGATATTTTATATTTCGGTACGATATAAAATGTTATTTCATGGTATGGTCGATGTAAAGCATGTAACAATTTGTGACTCAGTGAATTTACATGAATGATGGAAAATGAAAAATCTATTTCTTTGACTTCATAAGCGCGAAATTTTTCATTGTCAGCTGCTTAGATTTTTTAAAAATTATTTCATGTGAATTTATGTAGAGGGAGCTCGTAATTATTTCCATACTCCATACAAAAGACCTAACCTCACTTTGTATTAATAATTTGCTTCGCGATTTCTACTACGATTTTAGTCTGTGGAGTTTTTATAATAAATATTTTCCAAAACTTTTTTTTAAAGTAAAATTCACAGGAGTAAATAAATAAAAAATTCACTCTACGAATTTTTACAATAAATATCGATAATTTATAATTACATTTAAATGGTTGATAAATTATCCATGGAACTTTATCAATAAACATTAAGACTTTGCACAAAGTATCAAATGCCAAGGTTCAGTATCAGTAAATATGACGATATACTTTTGCAGGAAAAAGGGGTTTTATTTATATATATGTGTAAATACAAGTTGAAGAAAAATTTATATCCAAGTCTGATTCGTCCTTTATCCTGTTGCAGTTAAGCCGACCAACTTTTCTTCCGACGCGCGATGGCTGCCAAGTTTAAATTGTCAAGCTTAAAGGATCATATATATATATATATATATATATATATATATATATAGCCAGCGGCACAGTTAAAACGATAGCTTACAAAACTTGTAGTCGGGTAGACAACTTTAATATGTCTGTTTCATCGAAGCTCCAATAAGATTGCAAGTTTATCGAAACTGCGTCTTTCTTCTCAAAATCCTCTAATTTTAATATTTTTATCTGATAATTCAAGTATATAAACTAATGTTAAAATATTAGTTGAAATTTTTTTTGTCCAATTATCGGTTTAAATTTTAAAAATAATAGACGTTAATAATTTGATGGAATTTTAGTGCAGAAAAAAAATTTCATTTTATTGTGTTATTAAAAAAAAATAATAAATCTTTTAATTTTTTTTTTTTTTTTTGAGATAAAAATCATTAAAAAATTGTCTATGTAAATGAAATTGCGTATTTGAGTTACATTCTTCGGGTGTTATATTATGACAATTTATGTAATGAAACGACACGAGACAGTTTAAAATGAATTAAACTCAAAGTTTGTGAGTTTTTTATGGAACATCTTTTATTTAATATATTTTTTTGTGCTTGTAAATCAAATGACAGAGATTTAATTAATAAATTTGGGTAATTTACAATAATTAATGGCGGAATTATCTAAAAGTAAACAAAAATTTTAATATTTTACGATTGTCATTTGCGCTGTGAAATTGCCATCATTTATAATTCAGTGAGTAATCAAAATGATAAAAAATGAGCTCTACAGACCGTTAATTTGCCACATGAATTTTGATAAGCATCTCTTGAAATGAAAATAAAAATAAAATTAAACGCCATCACCTCAGCTGTAAATGATTATCTGATTAAACTTTTGCTATAAATCGCTCAGTTAAGTTGTGAATTTAAAATTACTGTCAATCGGTAATTTAAACCGTTTATTTGTACATGAAGAAAAAATTATGATAACTGTCCCTAGTACTTTTATGAAGTATCAACCCATAAGGTTATGGTAATAATTACTTGGAATTATGCGATATACACCCGCAGTTTCTGGTAGAATTATGGTAAGAGTTCCTGTACCGTATGGTAATAATTACCATACTCATGGAAATAGTTCCCATGGTTGCATAGTAAAAAATTCGATGTCCACATTGGAACGGCTACTAAGTGCGCGTGATAATAGTTATCATACTGTTATGATAATAATTTCGGTAATACGGGGAGTTTCTAAATATTATGGTAATTGTTACTGTTAATTATGGTAATCGTTACCATAATAATATGGTAATTATTGTCATAATAGTATAGTAACTAATACCATAATATATGGTAACTATTACCATAATAAATAGTAATAATTACCATAACATTTAGAAATTCCCCGTATTATGGAAATCAATACCATAACAGTATGGTAACGATAACCATAATAGTATAGTAATTGTTACCATAATATTATGATAATTACTGCCTAATAGATGGTAAGAATTATCATAATAGCATTGTAACTATGACCATAGTAATCAGTAACAATTACCATAATATTCAGAAATTCGCCGAATCACGGAAATCACTACCATAATAATATGATAACTTTTACTGTAAGAGTATACTAATTTTTAATATACACGGAAAGAAAATTATAGGAAGTATTCCTATGTATTATGGGAACCATTTTCGTAATGCATGTGAATCCTTCCTATAATTTTCTTTCCATGTAGAAGTAATTTTCACACTTTTCTTTGAATTAATATTTCCACGATAGTAGAGGAACCATTCCTATAAATAATAGGAACCATTCCTATAAATAATAGGAAACATTCCTATAATATTATAGGAATATTTCCCATAATAACCATTCCTTTAATTATAGGAATCGTTTCCATAATTATAGGAACTGCTCCCATAATTTCTGGCCGTCATTTCTATACTGGTATAGGATGAAATTTCACCAAATTATAGGAACAATTCACATAATTTTCTTTCCATATAATACTATGGTGGCTATTGTTATAATAATAGGTTACAGTTAACATAACATTCAGAAATTCCCTATATTCTGAAAATGACTACCATAATAGTAATGGTTGCCGTACTATTGTGGTAATTATTATCATACTGCCATACTTATCGTTCCCATACTACTATGATAAAATTTACCTCAGTGATATGGGACAGTTCCCATAATTTCTAGTAAACTACTATAATCTTATGGTAACTATTAGTACGATACTTTTACTTTAATATTATAGTATTTTCACTATCATATATGGTAGTTGTAACCATGCTATATGGTACGCATTACCGTAATGTAATGTAAAGTAATTATTACTATGATGTATGGTCATTATTATTTTTAAATACAGTAATTTTTACTATAATATATGACAATCACCACCATAATGCATGGTAAAGATTATCATAACAGTCTGGGGACTATCATAATGACACAGTAATTATTACCGTAAGTTCTATGGTGTCATTTCTATAATGGATATTAAAAAAAAATGTTGCCATACGATATGGCAATTATCGCCATAATATATCATAATTTTTACCGTGAATATCTCAGTGTACTCAAATTTTTTGTTCAATCGTAATTTAAATCATTGCTAACTATTCATTTATATTGTGCTGTAGCATACGAAATATAGTGTTTTCTTAACTTCAATTAATTATAATTAAATGCGTCGGTGATCGTTCTCTCCGGAAGTTCGTGAGTCGAACACCACGAGAAATCTAATGTTATATTTGACAAAAACAGATACGCCATAAACAAAGATGTATAAAAGAATATTATTAATAATATAACCATCTAAAGAGTATATTCTTGACGCGTGCCAATCTTGGCGCCTGTTGTGTAAATTTTTATAGTAAACATAAATAGTAACCATGACGGAAACAAACTCTGCATTAATTTATATAAAAAACTTTTTTCAACAAACGCATGATAAGAAATTTAATTCAACGAACAAATATACACACTAATATACTATGATATTTATAAGTATATATAAGAACGGGTATCACTATAAAATTTTAAAATACAAATAATTATTATCTTAAAATATCAATTTGATAAGTCGAGTGACTAAAAAAAAATTGCTAAAGTAAAAAGCAAAATCACGTGGACGATATAGCAACAGTAATTTTGTGAATTTATGAAATCGATCGACAATGTTTACCAAAACTGGAAAAACGTCCATTCTCTCTTACGTCCCCTTTTTGCGTGTTGACTCTTTATTTTTATCCCACTCACTCTAACTCCTGTTTTTATTCTCAGCAATTTCAGGGATCCCAGAGAGAGCTGAGACGAACCTACCGCCGACGTCCCTAGAATAATCCGATGTATAAATTGGATTATTCGAGAGGAGGCAAGGGGATTGAAGGACGAATGCGCGGATATGGCTCGGCTCCACTCCTTGGATACAGACCGAACGTGATGGTAAAATGAACGGAGACAAGAGATACCAGAGTAGAGGGTGCAGATCGTTATTTTATGAAGGAAGATGCCGAGTCCGGACTGTCTGCTGGTGATGCACATACATTTTGAGGCAATATACCCGCTAGATATCCTCGTATGAGTCGTCTTCTATCTACGAATGCAATATCACTTTAGCTTGAATAATAATCAAAGATAGATAACTATATATATTTATATATATAGACAAACAAGTGTAAGTTTTGATCTGGAAATTATCTTTAAATATAATTTTTCTTATGACTGAAATATTTACAGCCAAAATATTCATACACAGAAAAAAAATTTCGACTGAAGAAGAATTTTCTTGATTCAAGAAAATTTTTTTTTTAAATTTCCTCGGATACAATACAAATTTCCTCTGACCAAGACGAATTTTCTTCGATCAAGATAAATTCTCTTGGCTCAAGAAAATCTAGACTCGATTCCGGAAAACTTTTGTCTACCAAAATATTTTCTTAATTCAAAATAACTTTTTTTTCTGTGTACCAGAAAAAAAAATTTCTTGGTGCAACAAATTTGTTATCAACTCAAGAAATTTTTTACTTAAATCGAGAAAATTTTTTTTTTGCTTCAAGTAAATCTTAATTGAAAATTTATAATGCAAAAATTTCTTAGGACAAGTAAAAATTTTCTTGAGGCGAGTAAAAATTTTTCGTACCGAGAAAACCTTTTTTTTGGTGTAAAAATTACAGAAAAGTGTAAAATTTACAAGTTTCTCTATAAGTTCACTTAAGAAATGTTTACAGAACAAAACATGTTAGTTTTCGATTGTGAATTCTGTAAACCTAAGTCTGCAAATTTTACATTTTGAGGCTGTGATAATTACTAAAATGTAATATTATTAAATAATGCAGAGCGACTCATGTAAATACAACACCTGACCAGGGAATAATTAATGCAGGGTTAATTTTTTATTAAAAAATTTCAATTTTTAAATGCTTAGTAACTTTTAAATACATTTTCTTAAACAATTGTCCTAAAATATAAAGTAGATTTTTAAGAAAAAAATTCAAAATATTTGAAATTTTTTTTTTTAAACAAGCTTCTAAAATTACAAAACTGCTCTGGAATCATAACATCATATTTATGTAAATTTTACATGAACTATCAGTAAATATTACATACGATAATAATGTATAGGGGAGGCCGGGGCAAGACGGCCCTCTGGGGTAAGAAGGCCCATCTCCAAAATAAACCAAAAACTTTTTTTTCTTGTTTTCTTTTGATTATCATAAATTCAGATTGTTTCCTCATTTTAAGCCTTATACGTCAAACTAGGGGCAAAATGAACCAGTCAAAAATTCTAAAAAAAAATGTATGACTTATTATTATAACCTAGTCATAATTAATTTAATAGAAATATCATTTTTGGTTAATTCTATGGATTTGGAGTAAAATAGAGCATTTGAAAAAGTTAAAAATAACAATAATCAATTTTTTATTCAAAAGAAAAATAATTATTAATCTATTAAGTTATTTTTTATTAAATAACTTTTAATTTATTCATAAAATTTGTTATAGAATCCAACAGAACAATTATAATTATTATATGTAACATTATGAATAATATATTTATTAAATTAACAACATTAACTATTAAAATGTAACAAAAATACTTTCTTAGATATTTAATTTAATTTAAGTGTATTATAAATCAATCCTCACAATATTCGCAAACATACATATCAGAAAAATATTCATCTCCTGCACAGGTATCATGAGTCCATTCTTTACATTTTTGACATTCAATCCATGATTCTTTTGATTCCGAATACAGTCCATGACAGGAGAGACAGTAACAATCGTTTCGAAAAAAATTAAAACACTCAATTTCTTTCTACAGAAGTGAACAAATTACTCGTAATATATCAAAAAAGGTTAATTCGAGTAATATAAACGTAAATACAGTTGTTAAAGAGAAAAATATAAACATTTATAACGCGAGAAATTTTTTTACAATTAAAAAAAAAAAATTTTTTTTAATTTTTTTCGGAGGGGGCCGTCTTGCCCCAAAAAAAAAATTTTTTTCAGGAGCTTCACCAAAAGGATAATAATCGGCTTAGGTGGGGCGTCTCGCCCCGGTCTCCCCTAATCTCCAGAAAAAATATCTAATTTTTCCATAATTTTATTTGCTAGTGTTACATTTTTTCATTTGTAAAAATAACATTTATAAATTTATACAAATAACACCTTCTATCTGTAAATGCAACAAACAATACGATCAGTAAATTTCCCAGTTTATTTTTTTAATTTTTATAAAACTGTTTTTTTTCCTGTAGATGTCGTTTCTAAAAGCTAAAAATTAAATTCATTTAGTTTCGATATAGTTTTCAAGGCTGATCACACCGCGCCCACATAATCGATAAAATGCTATCAACAATCGAAAATAAACTTATTAGACATTTATAGACTGATCTTTTTCCTATTGTTTTTTTTTTTTTTTTTATTTTTTTTTTCTTTTTTGAAGCCTCCTGAAACTCGATAAAATATAGAACCATTTATTAAATTATTCATAAATATATGATTCTCTTTCATAGAACTTATTTATATACCAATATATATTCTACGTGGCGCAAATTGTAATTTTCTCGAGGACCGCATTTTTTGTAACAAGGTCTCGCAACGTGAAAAATTTTTTATAACTTGAATTTTTCTTGCTGAAGTAAATGACATTTTTTATTGCCTAAACTTTTATGATTTTAATTTAAAGTTTTGCAGGAAAATTAAAATTTTTGCGTGAAAAATTTATTTAATTCTTGTGATAATTTTTAATTCGGTTTATTAATCACGATTTTGTTTAATGGTTAGAATTTTACTTCGATAAAAAAAAAAAAAAAAAGAAAAAAAAATTGATACGATTTAAATTTTCTGAATTGAATTTGTGACATAGGGAAGAGTGGAGCAAAACAGACCACCTCAATAATTTGCCCAGAAAAATATTTTTTTAATAATCGTCATATTTTCATAAATTTGATATATTTATCATTTTAAAGCGATATAAAATATCTGGGGCACAATGAACCCCTTACAAAATTTAGAAAAAAAAAAAAATATATTTTTTCCATAGTCTAGATTTATGAGTTTGATGTAATTTACAAATTTTTTCTTCAATAAAAATAATTTTTGGTCACTAAAATTTTTTTTTATTCCAAAATACAATTTGTCTTAATTTTGTTATGTTTTAGAGTTCATAAGTCTTAAAAAAATAAAATATCAGGAGTAAAATAAAAAAATTTATACGAAAATACAAAAAAGGATCTTGAAGAAAACGAAGAATTTAGAACAGGTTAGATTGATTTGAGGTAAAAATTGTATGCCGAGAAAATAATAGAATATAATTAAGCTGATACTGGGTTTGTTGCTACGCAGCTGCACGACAATAATTTCAGATCTGAATGAAAAATTATAAAGGTCAATATTAGAAGCCGCAGAACTCGACTGAGCAGACAGATTGACACGCCTCTAAATTTGCATATCCCACCCATTTAATTTTTATACATTGACGTTACTTGGCGGCATAGTCTTTGCTAAAGTAGGCAGAGGGTAAAACTTTCGGTGGTTTTTCGCAAGACCTCACTCTCGTGTTGAATCGATTCAACAGCCCAGGGAATACCCGACATTGTGGTACGAGACTTGACGAGACTGTTTCTCTTCACTCAGCTTCAACACCATTAACCCTCTTGTGGTTCTTCGCCGCCCCTCTGTGCGCCGGATCGATACGACCTCTGGTCGAACCTGGGAGCTTCTCTGCTTCTCTACAATGCACCCGAATTTTTTTTCTTTTTTGTTATAAAATTGAAATTGTTTGCATTTATACTGATTTCTTTGTAATAAATAAAATTGATACTTTTTTCTCAACCAATTTCATGTAAGTTTTGCACAAATTGATGCAATATAGACTTCATGTCACTATTTTAGGAATCATTTGTATAAAAACTTCTTTTTATTTTATCGTTCAATAAAAATAACCCACTGAATTATACTTTCATGTTTTTTTAATCAAACACATTAATAAGACTAATATATAGGACACTGATATAGCAGCTTTTGTAAAGGGTGTTGTCTTGCTGGACCAATAAGTCGTAAAAAAAAAAAAAAATATAAACAACTTCACACCGATCCGTTATACTTAAATATAACACCGCGATGATCAAACTGTTATTTTTTGAAGCTCATAAATTTCTAACGATGTAAAATCATCTTTTAACAAGAAAATCCCATTAAATCCAAGAGCATGATGCAAGTGTTTTATTTCCCATTTAAATCATTGTAGTCATTTTTTAAACACTTGAGAATGTTTTAGATTCTTGATAAAAAATTAAACACTTAAAGTGTTTCAAAAATGACTGCAGTGTTTCATATTGGCCGGGTGCACAAAAATAATAATACTACACTGTGAAAAATTCCCATTAAATTTTACTATGGGTGCATTGTAACCCCGGACCATAAGAAAACTGATACAAAATTTACAAGTGTCCCATAGTAAACGTATGCGCATAGGTCCCAATTGTGTCGTCTGCGCATACCGTTTACTATGGGATACTTGTAAATTTTGTACCATTTTTCTTATGGTCCGGTGTTACAATACGCCCATAGTAAAATTTGTTGGAAATTTTTCAGTGTATTTAATTGTCAACGTGAGACGTTCACATGCATGATGACAGCGCTGCCAAACGAGAGAGCAGGAAGTTTTTCCGGTACAAGCATGGAGAAATAATTATTGGTTGAAATGCTATGGTGTCAGTGCCATAGTGAAGTCGAACCATGTTGGCCACCTGACGGTGATTTGAATCTACACATGGAAAAATTACGATGTAATGTAATGCCAATGTAAAATTAACAATAAGGATTATATCGCAAATTATTGTAACCATAGTAAATTTTACTGTAGTCAGTAATTTTTGCATGTGTTTAATTAAAATTATGTATGTCACCACCATGGTGTAGTTTTCTATGACACCGTAGCATTTTATACAAAAATACTTCTTCCATGTACGTAACCTAATGCACTGAGAGGAGAATATATTTGAATGAAATGAACCAGATATATATTTGATCGATTTTGTTTAGTCAAATTGTCAAAAATATTCGATTCAATTAAATATTTATTTTAATCAAGTAAAGTTTATTAATATCAAATAAATTCTTCTCACTAGTTTCAAATACATGCATTCAATTCAATGAAATAAATTCTTGTCTCAGTATATATGTTACATATGTTACTAAATGACAGTACATAATAATCATTTTTCCGACTCTATCTGTACGAACTACATAACTGTCATAAAAAACTGCAGTATCAACAACTGTACTAGCAGTTTCAACAACTAAACTAAGAGTTATGACTCTTTTATATATACTATTTTCTCATACTGATGTCGTGTATATTTGCTTTATCTATTTAGTGCAGTCAATATTGTTACAGTTTGGGTACATACTAAACTAGTAACCAATACTCATAAGAACCCTAGTAAGTATCACTAGTCAGAGTGAGTAGGTGCGGGTCAGTGCGCGAAAGCCCTCTAGTTGTACACGGAGAGACATTTTTGGTAACCGTTCCTAGTACGTTTATGAAATATCATCCCATACCGTTATGGTAATGATTACTTGGGATTATGGGATATAGACCCATACTTTCTGGGAAAGTTCCCATAAGTATGGGAACAAGTCCTATCATTATGGTAACAGTTCCCATATCGCATGTGAAAGAATCATGGTAATGATTACCATACTCATAGGAATAGTTCCCATAAGCAAATCGTAACCAATCCTATAACTACATTGTAATGGTTCCTAAGTGTATATGGGAATAAGCCCTATATATTATGGTAACTATTCCTATAATATTATGGTAAACATAACCATAATATTATGGTAATCATTCCCATAATGTATGGGAATTATTACCATGATATTATGGTAATCGTTGCCATAATATTATGGTAACCATTACCATAATATTATGGTAACCAGTATCATAGTTACATGGTAACGATTACCATAATTCTATAGGAACTATTCCGATACCATATGGGAATTATACCCATTATTATAGGAATGATTACCATAATATACATGGGTGCCGTTCCTATAATCAGCATTTCAAAAAACCCGGTTACCATGCATTATGGGAACCATTCCCATAATATATTGTAACTGTTACCATAATTTTCTCTCCGTATAGTAAATTATATTACATATTTTTTTACGTTTATAGCGTCACAATATATTTTACCTCTGGTAGTTAAAAAATAATTGTCCAGATGACAAAATATCTTTTCCTCACCTATTGTACGTCAGTAATTTATATTTAAATTTTTATTTTATTCATTTTATATGATATTCCTGTATCGTAATGAATTGTATATTTTGATAAATAATTTATAAACAAAAAATGAATTAAAGGATGATGAGTTATTTGAAGAATGGAATGATAATAAGTACTAAAGATAATTTATGTTTCAGAAACTGACTGTCTGAAAGCATTCTACGACCCATGGAGATATACTTCAGAGAGTGCTAATGTGAATCACTCGTTAATTTCTAAAAATAGAATTACGAAGATATCTGGAATGAGAAACTATCAATTCGTCTGGTATTTTAACCATAGAAATAGACTTTTATAGCTCAAGTATAGTTTTCACGAGATTTTAATAAAGTTTACATTCCATTTCATTCTTTTAATTTTATTTCTAAAGTGCAAATTTTATAAGGATGCTTTCAATAAATTTAAATTGCTCCACAAAGTATCAATCAGCGCTGAATGTCATAAAAATATCAAATAATAGATTCCTTTTATTATTAAAAAATTCATTATTTCATGTATGGTCTGATTGATTGAATGATTGAACAATCCGATGTGCTTCCTACTATAACCTAGTAAATTTCTTAAAATTTAAATGTTTGTGCATAAATTTTTATGACATCTCATTCTTCATGTTATTAGGTATAACATGAAATGCAAAAATATGCTATAAAACGTATTATGCTTTCTAACTTTAAGTATACCCGACAAGTGAGAAATGATTAAATATGCATAATTTCCAAAATAAGTGGAAACTTTCTGTTTTCCATAATAAAAATTATTTATAATTATACTGTGTTATTATTTTGGTCTCTCAACACTTTACATTATAAATAATCATACTTAACCTAAAAAAAAAGTAATTGTTTTATGAAAATCTATGGTGTCATAGTAACGCCGGATCATGTCAGCCACCTGTCGGCAAAATTTACCTCAATTTCCGACAGGTGGCTGACCAGGTCCAGCTTTACTATGTTATGACACCATACTGTTCCAAACAAGAGTAATTTCTCCATGTGCTTAAAGAAAGTGTTTGGGAAAAGTAAGATTATAGATATAGAATTTTTATAATAAAATTTTTCTAACACGACATAATTATGCTTCAATATTAATTGTTCAACTTTCCGCGATGAAAATGGAAAATTTTCAAAAAAGGAAAGTTTTTGCAAAAACCATGGTTTCGATCCGATTTTTAAAAACTAGTTTTCATCGACGTCGACATTTTGAAGTCTTAAGTCAAGATTTTAAAAATAAATTTTTTTTAGGTTTTCGATGCATAACTCGTAAGTTGCTCGACCGATTTGTCTAAAAATTTAATCAAAGCCGTTTCAAAACAGCCTTTCGATTGCTGCAGATCGCCCCTTTTTAAACCAACATTTATAGAATACAGTAAACTTGGATTCTTTGTTGGTATAGGAGTCATAGCTATAATATCAGTCTGTTATTATAAGAACCAGGTTTATAATTTTAAGTACTTGATATTACAGCAAAAAATCTTAAAAGCCAACAGTGGGCAGTGCTCTTTGATATAACAGTCCATGCTTTATAAATGGGAGCCATTTAATTGTGAATGTGTAGTATTAATTTTTACTGTACGAAAATTGATAATAAAGATAATGTGTATCATCTGACATTACTCAGCTATACTTCGCGCAGGTAGTGCATCAAATAATTTTCAGAAAGTATCTAAGTTTACCATTTTTCCGTGCAGCTGGCGCATTGCCCGATTCATAATAACCACTTCTATTTTCTAAAAGAGCATAAAAATTTCTGAGAACTTAATAATTGAACAAATAAAATAAAATTACTTCTTAGAAAGTAGACAAACTTCATTTCCTACATTCCTAGAATTCTATTTTTACGGAAAAGCTTTGATTCATGTAAAATATAATACTCTTTCCCTTCATTCATTTCATATATCGTGAATTATTTTGAGATTTTGTTTTTGTCATAAAATTCATTTAATTCTCAATGATCAGTATTTATACGAAAATATTTTATTCCCTTGGTAGATTAAATGTATGATAGTTGACGAAGTGTTTATGATGTTGTCCTGAATTCGACGTTGAACATTACGTTCATTTTGATAAATTTATCTTGAGTTACGGCGTAATTATGATAAATAATCAGGTAAGTTAATTCACCATTTAGTACAGCAGCAGTTAAATATATATATACCAAATATGCAAAACAAGTGCATGGTAACAAATTCCTTCGAAAATTTCATCTTATAGTGTACTCATGTAAATAAAATATTTTACCCTTATTTAGATCCAACAGGATTTAGTATTGACAAATATTATTGACAAAATTTTTTTTTGTCTACTAAAATTGCGATGCAGTTACAAAAAAAAAATAAATTTCTTGGCGCAACAAACATCTCCATTATGAATTTAAAACACAAATTATATTAAGACTAAAAAAAATTTTTCTCGCTTCAATAAAATTCTTTCTCGCCCCACGAAAATTTGGTCTCACACCCAGAAAATTTTTTTTCGCGTCAAGAAAATTTTGTCTCGCTTCAAGATAACTTTGTCTTGCTTCAAGAAAATTCTTTCTCACCCCAAGAATATTTTAGCTCATACTAAGAAAATTTTTTTTCGCTTCAAGAAAATTTTTTTTTACCTCACCTTGTTTTTAACTCATATTGATAAAATTTCCTTGGGACGAGTAAAAATTTTTAAACCGAGAAATTTTTTTTCTTCGCATATGAAAAATTTTAATTAAAACTTATGTTCTATACTGTGGTCTCAAAAATTTCGTTTATTTTTTTCCATATTGCATGATAAAAAATAAAAAAAAAAATTTAAGATAATATAGTCGTTATTGAAAAAATAAATGCACTTATTCCGAAAGTTAATAAAAATGCGTCAATTTTTAAAATGAAATTAGTGTTCATACAAACTCGAATCAAAAGCTGCCGCGAAAATAATTGTCAGTATCTTCGTACTCAATTCGTATCTTAGTGGCAACTTTATTAGAGTTTAAATAAATTGAAGTGGAGATTTTAAGACCGAATCGCATCCAATAATGTTGAATACTTAAGTACTAAAATAAATATACAAAGTATCAAATGATAAAAATAATTTCATTGAATTAATACTCGCATTTAAATAGACTACGATTCCGTTCCAACTGAAATAACTTTAATGCTCATACTTTTACAAATTTTATCAACAAAAGTTTAATTAGTATCGACAATTAAGAATAAAAAAATGTCATGCTCATCAAGTTGCTAAATGTAATATCAATATTTTAGGTTGAATATATGAAAACAAAAAAGAAATTAAACGTCAATAAAAGCATTAGCATTACATGGGACGGGCAGAAGGTCAAAAAAACGACTGGAGGAATGCAAATCTCAGGGATATAGCGAACTCGGAAGAAACAAGATTTTATATCAGTTGACGCAGTCGGTGGCCCCAGAGCCCATTGGCGGGAATATCCCGTCGAATTACCAATCTGGCGACCAGAGACTACATGTCTGTCTGGTTGACGAGCTTACATACATTCATACACACAGAAATGTATAATAAGTTCCAGCTTTTTACATTGAACGGCTCGAAATGCTCAATACAAATGAGATTTACTCGCCCATACATTAAGTCGGTAAAAAATGTATACAAATACAGACAACTTTGCGTGAGGCTAATCCGACCTTCCGAAACTAGAGTTATAAGAAAACCAGTCAGCGTATTCTCACTTTACTTTTTTTTAACGTAAATTCTGTAGATGCATTCTGGGAATGTCCGTTATTTTAGTTCGTATTACGACGAACGTAAACTTGGACTATAATGCTAATAAACTATTGAAGATTATAAGGGCTTCCAGTTGGTAGTACTTTCAATTTAAGCTGCATTAAATTTATTAAATTATAGCCTTTATTATAACATTATTGTATTTGAGGATATGATAAAAATTATTGTATGTTCATTGTGGTTAAGATTATAAAATAAGTATAGTTTTGATGATATGCGATAATAGGGATGAAAAGAAAATTTATTTTTATTATTTTTAATGCAGTAATCAGTGTAAAATACCAACCGAGTACTCGAAATTAACACACTCTAAATACTATTGAAACGCCATAAACAATCTATAGATATTCAACACACTGTGAAACGTGTTTTAAGTAACTGCAAAAACCATGGTTTTGCTTATGGCCTTAAACATGGAACGCATTAAATGTGTTAAAATAGAACACCTGTAACACCATTAGTTTTAAAAAAATGTTGGGTAAAAGTCACTATAATATGTGTGTTAGAATGGGTCCACACGAAATTCGTGTTAAATTTTAACACAGTTGTGTTAATTTTTAACACATACTGTTTGTGTTAATTGTTAACACAAATTATTTGGATTAATTTTTAACACAGACTATTTATGTTAATTTTTAACATAATTGTGTTAATTTCGAACACACGCTTTTTGTGTTAATTTTGAACATACGCTTTTTGTGTTAATTTTTAACATAAACTATTTATGTTAATTTTTAACACAGGCTATTTGTGTTAATTTTGAACAGTTTTTTTTGTGTTAATTTTTAACACAGACTACTTGTGTTAATTCTTAACAGAATTCGTGTTAAAATTTCAACAGAAAATTCGGATAATACCACAAGTGAATTCATTTTTTAGGTGTCAGTGGCAACACTAAAAAAATGTTAACTTTTATATTGTATTTTTGTATCACGGAAATTTATTAAATATAACTTGAAGTCTTAAATAGCAAATTGATTAACGTTTGCTCTAGAGGATATATTTCTTGATACATCTAACAACTATATTTGATAGTTGATAAAATGGTTATACATTCAAAAATAAAAAGTATGGATTCCGAATATTGAATAAAGTATATAACAAATATACAATAATTCCAAGCCATTGAAATCCAGGACTTATCAGCTCAGCATAAAATTCCACTAGTGTTTTGAATGACAGCGACACCTCTGGAGTGAATGAGTAAACTGATGTCGAAAGAGAATCCGGGGATTCCCGCCAGGGCGCAGGAGCAGTCGTTTTTCGAATGGCCGCCGCGCCCTTGGATTCGATTGGTTGACTAGCGAGTGGCCATCATGGAATCCATCATGATATGCATAATGAGTACAGTCATGGCCGCCGAACCAACCAATGGCGTCCAAGGGGACGAACCGACAAAAACAGCCATAAATTCCAAAATTACACCCTATAGGGTGGGGCGACGGGAATAGTCGTCATTATGGACACCATGAAACGCCCATTTGTAATTACAAAATTTTTCATTGAAAATATATATAATTTGATAGGCAATCTTATATATATTTGCAAAAATGTATAAAAAAAAAAATAAATTACAAATAGGGGAGCCTGGGGCACGAAGGCCCCCCTGGGGCATAAAGGCCCTCTTCAAAAATTAGGTAAAATTTTTTTTTTTTATTTTCCGTCAAAGTATGACCTTCATAATGTTTTTAGTATATTTTAAGTCAATACGTGATATGAGGGGCAAAACGGACAACTCGAAAAAAAAATTATAAAGAAAAAATTATTTTTTTTTTATTTTCCGTCAAGTTAATTTTTTTGTGACAATTTTTTTTTTTTTAATGGTCCATTTTACCTCATACATCACATACTGGCCTAAAACGTCATAAAAACATTATAAAGGTCATAACTTAACGGGAAATAAAAAAAAAATTTTTGTTGATAATTTTTTGGAGAGGAGGCCTTCGTGCCCCAGAAAAAAAACAAATTTTTTTTTCGATTTTTTGCAAAATTTCTACTTATTCTTTCGATATCGACGGAAAATAAATGAATTTTATGGTTAAAAGCCACAAAAAGAAAAAACCGGCTTAAGGGGGCCTTCGTGCCCCAGGCTCCCCTACTCATTGGTTTGAAAAATCGATTATTTATTTTTTTATTTCAATTTTACGAAATTAGACTGCGTGTATTTGGATTCTTGTAATTGAGAAAACAATCACAGCATTAAATAATTAAAAAAATAGCAGCACGTGGATGATGTCAGATGCGTAACCCACACGAGGTCGTTTAAAAATCATAACATTAGTAGTTGTAAAAATTTTATAGCCACGGGTAATAAAATGACGTAATGTCAAGTGGCCGGGAGATGCCGCTTGTGACGTGATAAATCGGAAGTCGTGTGCAGATTCCATGCAAACTAATATAAAAGAGAATGATAGAATGATGAGTAGCAATAACGGGATAGAAAAAGAGGACAGATGACAGGAGACTTCCATTCAGTTGTTGAGGGACCGAGTAAAAGAGTAAAGCAGCAGCAGTATAAGTTGCCCGATGCTTTACGGCATTTTGTTGATGGTCGTAATAGTGTAGTAGTGACGTTGAGCTCATAAAAATGTAACGAGCCTGTAAACGTTCATTTATATTGCCTTGCTGCTACCCATCCGGATTGAGGAAGGTCACGTTCGCTACGTCACGACAAACGTCAAACACCTCATAAATATGATGAGCTGCACATTTCCTAGACAACTGATTCGTAGTATCTGAGAAAGCGTGAGCTCATTAGGAAACTATTCAAATCATCCCAATTGACTAGTACACGAAGAAATTATTCTCGTTGGGCATGCCATGGTTCCATGGTAGAGCAGGACCATGGACGTTGGTCATCTGTGAAAACTGAAATAAACTCATGAAAACATCATACTATGGTCGGGCAAAATTCACAATGGTTACAGTAATTTGTGACCCGCAAAAAAATGTTCTATAGTTCTAAAGTATACTATTAAGTACAGCCATTTGTATACCTTCAATAAATGCGGAAAAACATCTCATAAATGCGCTATAACATGTGTGTACTTAGTTATTATATATTTAAGATATAGGTAATTGTATAGTTTTCTATACATCTAAAACTATACTTGATTGTATACTTTGTAACATATTCAAATTTCATGCATTAAACTATAGTTGATCGAAGATGTCAATTTTATTGTGATCATAGCCATTTTTGCATGACTTTATTTTAAATGCAAATGGCCATACTCTCCAAAAACGAATTAGTGAAACCCACGTGACAATCACTATTTGACAGTGAATAGTCACTTATGGCTAGTGAAAAGTATACCATTATTTGAATTAGTGACATACTTTTCACTAGTCAACAGTGAATAGTCACTTTTTGCACTATTTTAAATTTAAGAGAGCATTGTCCGGCTTTACTGTGACACCATAGCATTTTAAACAAGAATAATTTCTTGGTGTAACTTTTCGTCTGGCCATATTCAACATTTTCAATCACGAAATTTTTATTCTGTAACCATAAATAAGTGAAGTCAGTGAATATTCACTAATTTCACGTGCAAACCACATCGCTAATTTTAAAAGTGGTTCGATTGCCACTCAGAATTAGTGAATATTCACCTATTTCACTAATCCATGTTTACAGAGTAATCATATTATACACTGTAAAAAATTTTTGGTGTTAAAATTGGTTCCTGAAGACTCAACACTACATGGGGGACTCAGAAATTCTATACTCTCTAAGCCTGAAATAGTGAATTATCACTAACTCACAGTGTATATTCACTATTTCCCACAGCTAAAAGTCGACCACTTGGAATTAGTGTATATACACTTATTTACCCAATAAATGATGCACTTATGAAAACAGGGAAATTCACTGTAGTTATTAGTAGTAAATAGTTCTAATGATAATTATTTCTTAAAAAGTAAAGTTTTAAATCTACTGTGTAAAAAGTAAAATTTTCACTCTTTATACATGATGTTCACTTTTTTCCAGTGTATTAGTTAATCACAGGGAAAAACAGTGAAAATCTAACTATTTCAAGTTTAGAGAGTAGTGTATATTCAAAACACCCTGGTACCAATCAATCTATTATTGAAATGATACTTGATTTGATACAATTGCAGCTTAAAATGCAACTTAAAAATTATGAGACCAAATTACTGGTTAACGAATTGGTCCCTAACCTAGTTTTCCCAATCATAAGAATATTTTGCAAAAATTTTGCAAGTGTGAGTATTTTTTTTTAGAACATCATTACTCGCATGCGACCTTGGCACTGATCTCATCATACAAAAGCCGACCTGCAGTGATTCACGAGGACATTCCAACAGCTCGTTGACGTTTTTACAGGTGTAGTCCACACGGTCATCATGAAACAGTTGATGGCGAACAGAGTATAGTCTGGATGGCACGCGCCAAACAAAGTCATCGTAACCCGTTCTTTGCTTGTCCCGGACGCGCCGTGACTGCTGTTTTACTGACACTTAAAAGTTTATTGGCGGCCGTAAAAACAGACGTTTAGCCTCATTCGAGTGTAAGACGGATATATATGGATTACGTGTGTCTTACGTATAGTCCGTTATACTCTCACTCATAGTTGTAAATAGATCCTTCAGCCAATATACTCCTCGAGATCGTATATACTTGGGAATTGTTGTGTGTAAAACAATTTAAGTGGATGTGTTTAATTGTTATTATATGTCAAAGCATTTTTATTATCGTACATAGATATGTCATATATATACTCTTTGTTATCGTACTTCCAATGGTACATTGAGAGAACAATTTATTTGAGCCAAATACGATTTCCCAGGTCTGAAGAACGAATTTGGCTTTTTTAACTTCAATTTGAAGTCGACTAGGTCAAAACCAAATGAAATTTAACTTTGAGGAGTTGACTTACTTAGTATCCATTTACATCAAATTTGAGTTGGTTTTGACTTCGTTGACTTGAATTGAAGTCTCAAAAGAGAATTAGTTATTTTTTTGATCCGGGAATAGTTTCAAAAAAATCGACACGCAGAAAAATGGACATGAAGAAGCTTCGAATTTTCGTTATGCTGTCGATCAAACTTGAAACAGGAAGTCGAGTTGCCAAAAAATGTTATGCTGCAGTTTGAAAATTATCATATACTCAAAACTTATTAATAAATTGGAATGAAAGCTATTGGCCTCAAAAAATAGGAATTGTAGCCCGGGTCAAAAAATTTGATCTAATTATAGTTTAACTAGACTGTATTTGGAAAAATTGGTTTGTTTTTGAACTAGTTGATCTGAAGTTGAAATTTCAAGCTGATTTTGATTTCAACGATTAAAAATAGGCTGAAATTATCAGAAAAAGTCTGAGTTTGGTCTAAATAAAATAAAAAAATTGACAAAATATTATAAGAGAAAAATCTAATTTCGATCAAAAAGCGACCAAATCCAGGCTGAAAATTATAATATTGAAAACAAGTCTGAAAAATAGTCTAAGTAAAGAATAATAAGAGAAAAATTCGAGTAAATTTCACACGATAGTTAAATAAGTTAATAGGAGGGGGGGAGGCAAAATGGACCCCCTAAAATTTTTAGTGTCTCGAATGATTTAGGGGTGAAACGGGTCTTCAAAACTTTAGGGGTCCATTTTGCCCCCTTCCCCTACAAATAAAAAATAAAATTGAAAAACTAAAAATTTTTATTTGATTTAAAACAGATCAAATTTTTTGACTCGAGAGATTATACGAAAATTCAGAAGCACAATAAAAATTCATAGATTTTTCTCTGCGTTTATTCGAACAAAATAAACACCTTTCTTAGTGTATAAATATACAAACTTATCATACTTTCAATAATAGTATAGTTATTGAACTAGATTCAATAATAGTCAATTCACAATTGCGTTATGTCAGTAATCAATTTAAGTTTATAATGTTGGTGTCATACAATATTCTTTTAACCTTCAAGTGATACTGCATGCATAGAATTAGCATTGAACCGCGAAGAATAAAATTATATGTACATAAATAATTTAATAAAATTTAAAAAAGATAAAACATTTATTTTATTTATCATTGTATTGATTTAATGTGTGAATTTATTCATTTGGTTTAGTGCGATATCAGCTTAAAAATGTGTATGCGTGGGAATAAATTCTCTTTATAGGCTCATCAGTCTATCACAATGATGATAAATCTTACAGAGCATTACTTTTATAGACCGCATTAATTTCATCATCCGGGTCAAAACGTTTGAGATAAAAATCATTGCATTCTTTATTGCCATTTTAATTTTATGATTTATGTTATTGCACTTGTAGTTTGTTCAGTTAGAAAATTCTTTACTTAAGTGTATGCTAACTTAGGCCGTCGTGTATAAATTAATAAATTTTTTTATTCAAAATTTTTTTCAATTTGAAAAATCGTTTATAAAGTAAATAATTATTTAACTCACGATTTAGAAAAAATCACGTAATATTTAATACTAGTTGTAAATACTAAATCAATTAAGTTCTTTAGAAAAAAAATAGAAACACATTTTTATTCAACGAAGGAATAATTTTAACACGAACTGTGTTGAATTTTAAGACTAAATTTATAGTCAAATTTTGAGTCAAAATTCGGGTAATACGAGAAGTAAATTCAACTCTGTTAATTTTTTAAGTGTTAAAAATTTAATTTTTAACACAGACCAAATGTATTAATTTTTAACACAGGCTATTTGTGTTAATTTGGAACACGAACTTTATGTTAATTTTTATCCCGGGCTATTTGTGTTAGTTTTTAACACAGGCTCATTGTATTAATTTTTAACATTGACTAATTGCATTAATTTATCACACAGGCTATCATTGTTAATTTTTAACACAGCCTAGTTGGGTTAATTTATAACACAAACTTTGTGTTAATTTTTATTCTAGACTATTTGTGTTAATTTATGACAGAGAATATTTGTGTTAATATTTAGTACAGGGTATGTGTGTTAATTTTTAACATGAACTATTTGTGTTAATTTTTAACACAGGCTATTTATGTTTATTTTTAACAGACTATATTTATGATTATTATTGACACAGACTATTTGTATTAATTTTTAACACATAATGTTTAAGTTAATTTTTAACACTGACATTTTGTGTTAATATCTGACCTAGGCTATTTATGTTAATTTTTATCACAAAGTCATTGTGTTAATTTTTAACACAGATGGTTAGTGTTAATGTTTAACACCGGCTTTTTATGTTTATTTTTAACAGACTATATTTATGATTATTATTAACACAGACTATTTGTATTAATTTTTAACACATAATGTTTGTGTTAATTTTTAACACTGACATTTTGTGTTAATATCTGACTTAGGCTATTTATGTTAATTTTTATCACCAAGTCATTGTGTTAATTTTTAACACAGATGGTTAGTGTTAATGTTTAACACCGACTATTTATGTTTATTTTTAACAGACTATTTATCATCATTATTAGCACAGACTATTTGTATTAATTTTGAACACATAATGTTTGTGTTAATTTTTAATACTGACATTTTGTGTTAATATCTGACTCAGGCTATTTATATTAATTTTTATCATAATGTATTTGTTAATTTTTAACCCAGATTATTAGTGTTAATGTTTAACACCGACTTTTTATATTAATTTTTAACACAGTTCATTTGTGTTAAAATTTAAACACGGCATTCGGATAATACAAGAAATAGATTTAACACATTTCGATTCTTGTCTCAACAACGCCTTCAAAGTGTTAAATATCAAACCGATTTAAAATCTTAAACACAGTGAAATGCGTCGTTTTAACACAAAATAATCAAGCAAAAGAATTTAACTCACGGGATATTTTCACTAAGCAACTTTGTTGCAAAGTATTCAAAATAAGTATATATAAAAGATAATATGTTGAACACGCAGTTAATATACTTCATAAATAACTTTATTGTGTTATTTTGGAAGCTTTGCATACATATATGTTATTATTAAATGACTTTTGCTTAAAAAAAACCTAAACGATCTATAAATTACTGAAATTTTTTCAGAATAAAGAAAACAAAACGCTTCTGGAATACCATTTATAATGCATACATTTATATTTTGCTGACGGGGCTGTGCAAAAATCAAAAACTTTCTCGAGAAAGGAAAGAGGATAAAAATTTTAAATAACTGTAAGTATAAAATTATATCCTGAAGTAACTTGGCATGATATCCACGCCCTACACTGCTTTTTAGCTTATCTTCTCTCTTAATAATTTTTTTCTTCACTTTAATCTTCACTTCTCATTCGCAGAGAGAGTTTAGTCCCCACAATTCGAACAACCGGTCCATGGATGCCCTCGAGGAATCGTGCAGGCCGTACACTCGCCGTTTCTAGAGCCACATGAAGGCTCATAAATATTCTTGCCCGTTTAAACCCATAAAGATACCGCTCGCAGCGTGCAAGGGTTATTTTTATTTTTATTATTTTTTTTTATCCGTCTAGCGGTTTAAAAAAATCGTCTGCATTGGCTTACATATATAGTGAGCCAAAGGACAGAAGACTTGATTGTTCTCATTCTCAATCTTTTAAGTTCATTTAGAATTTTTAACAAACGTTAATTGTGAAAAATATTCAATCACTTTACTGTGTTCCAAATTTGTAATAAATTTCGTGATATTTTTAATTTACTATACAAGGTGGTTAATTTTTTTTGTATATATATTTTATATGGGGGGGGGGGGAAAACTAAATTTTCGGAGACTTAAATATGTTAAATCTTTTTTTTTTTAATTCAAAGTGAACTGAAAAAATTTTCAGCTGCCGCAAAAAAATAAATTTGTTTTTTTGTGGGCAAAATGGGCATCCCCTTAAAAAGGTGAAAACAAATTTCTGGATATTAAATAAATTCGATCAAATTAAATTTTCTGCTAAATAATTTACATGAAGAAAAATTACATTCCACATAATTATTGGATGCGAAGAAAGAAAAAAAAAATTTAATAGTTTTTATCATAAAACAAAAGTTGAAAATTCTTCGACTGACACTCGATTTTTGAAAAAGTTTAACTACTGACTTTAAATTGGTAATTTGATATTTGTTAATCACTTTTTATTATTTACTTCAAAGTAACAGATTTAAGTCAGTTTTAATTTCAAAGGAGATATTTTTGAAAAAGCAATAATATTTTGTTTGAAGTAATAGATTAAAAAATTATTAAAAGTTGATTAAATTTCAAAATTATAAAAATTGTAAATATTGTAGTTAATTACTGAAATATACTTGAAGTTATCTGACACTGTGTTCATTTATTGTAAATCGATAAGAAAAAAAATTCAATTTATTTCAATCCATTTTTTTGCAAAAACAAAATTTTTCGAAAACGGTGGATAAAAAATTCAAAATAATGTCGACTTTATTTACCATACACGGAAAAAAAATTATGGGAATGGTTCCTATAATTTTGTGACATTTCATCCTCTACCAGTATAGGAATGTTACCCATAATTATAGGAATATTTCCTATAATTATGGGAATGGTTCCTATAATTATAGAAAAGGTTCCTAAAATTTATGGGAATACTTCCTATGATATTATAGGAATCATTGCTATAATAATATGCGAATCGTTCCCATACACGCTATAAAAAAGTGGTAATACTTGCCATCTTAACGAAGTAACTATTCCTATCCTTTCATGTTAATGATTCTCATTCTTTTATGTTAACTATTACTATCGAAGATAGTAAGCATTCGTATCTAGATAGTAACCATTCCTATCTGTGATGACAACCATTACTACTTAAGAAGGTAAAATTAAAAATCTTTCAGACATAAGAAATATTACGATCTAGATGGTAACTATTACTATCGGCGGTAGTAATTATTGATATCCAAGAAAAGAATAGTTTACATAAACGCATTATAATGATTATCACATACACGATGGTAATCATTCCCTATCGCAAGATGGCAATAGTTAGCATTTTTTTTTCAGCGTGTACTTTTACAGGAACTATTCCTATAATACTATAGGAATAGTTCCCATAATGGTATAGGAATGGTTCCTATAATTTTCTTTCCGTGCAGTCATTTTGAATCTTCAAAAACCAAACTCTTTTTATAAAATTTCAGGGCTACTCCATTTTGTCCCTCTCTCATTAAACCATTTTTACCACCGCTACACCAGCGTGACTTCATTCTAACACCGTTTTTTTACAATGTAATATAAGCTAATTAAATAGGCTAGTAATAGTTTGACGATGTCATGTTGTTGGTATCGATGACGGCGCTCACAGACGGCAATCGAGACATGAAGGGCAAACGTGACTGCCTTCATTGAGTTTACGATCAGTAAAGCGTAACTTTATAGTTTGTGGGGTCGTTTGCGTCTCTTGACGTGTGTAGATACTTGAAAGAAAACAGTCTGTCATACCGGCTCACTATTTCTTAATGCGTTCACTGTTAGACTTCAGAAGCTATGTCTGCTACAAAATTCAAAATTTCACGTCTTGGTATTTATTTTTAGCTAAATAATTGCTAATACTCCTTACAATATATATTTAACACAAGTTAACATCGTCTAGATGCAAGACCAAAAATACATGCAATTGTTTTTTTTGCGTAGATCATATTAATGGAATATATTCATAGTCATACAAATATGACCATAAGAAATTTCAGATCTCTATTTTTGGTTGCAATAAAGTATAAAAAAAAAATATTTATAAATAAGAAATGACTAAAATTTTTCGACAAAATTCAACGACAGTCGGTTTGAATTTCTTAAGGTTGAATTTTTTTGTCATGTTTAAAAACTCTACCTTCCTGTTTGTAACCAAACCCTTTTACTGTTGGGCAATAAAACTCTGGAACCCAAAGAGTTGAGGGAATACTATCGGTCGTTTCTCAATTATTCTCTATTGACTGATGTGTCCTTCATGCAGCAATACCCTGACAATTACGAAAAATTTTTTTCTTAAAAATATATATAAATTTCTTTGGACAAGAACAAGTGTATAATAATAATGTCTAAAAAAAAATTTATTTTACCTGAAAGGAAGTAACTTTAGTTCGCTTTGATAATGTAATTTTTTTTTAGTATTTTTTTTTTTTTTTTTTTTAATTAATTTGATCGGTATCATGCAATATCAGTGTAAAATATGTTGAATGTAATTATAAATTATAATACTAGTAGAAAGTGTATCATTCATGAAAATCTAATGTTAAATTTTTTTTTCAGCCGGTAATTAAAAAAAGACCCCTTGGACATAAATTAAAATACACGTACTGTGTAAAAAAAATTTTGTTCATCGAAATTTAGATCTGAACAACACGAAACTCAGAATGTGACACAATTATTACTTTTATCATAAATTTGCTACAGCAATTTTTCGTCTAGTAAATCCGTATCGATTCTAAAATTAATTTATTATTTAATTGAATTGGACTTGGGATGACTTTGATAGAAACTTAACTAAATTTCGAAATTCTGTATGAATAGAATTTTTTTTACACGAATCATGTGTATAAAGAGGTGGGGGGGGGGATTATAAAAAAAGACAACGTATTTGAGTCTCCAAAAATTCAATACTTCTTCAAGTGCCCCCCACCCCTATATAAACAAGACTTTTAATTTATAAATTTAAATTTGTTAAAAGAAGAATATTCTTATTATGCGAATTTTTTAAATTTCACGTGAAAGTATATCGCAATTTTAGTAACTAATTATATTAAATAATTGAATAATTATCGGAAGTAATATAGTGTCATTATCAGAAAAATGGTGGCGTTAGTCGATGGAGGCTTAACGCGACTGGTTCTTGAAAGACCAATATAATTGCGGTCTGCATAAACTGGTTTCACCAGCGCAATTCTCTTGAGAAAATAAAACCTGTTGGCAAGGACATTTATACGGAATTTTTCATCACTTTGTTATAATTTGCGTAAATGTTCAAATTGAAAATTCTTCTTATTATTGAATAAATATACTTCGATGAGAATGAATTTCTATCCAAAAAAAATTTTTTCTAATTTTATCATAAATTGTACCATTACTTTTATGTTACTGATTGGATTTGTGATACACAAAAAAAAAGATTTTTCGGTTCAAAAAATTTTTTCGCGCTTCAAGAAAATTTTTAATTGACTCAAGAAATTTTCCGCACTATAAATTAAAACCAGTAATTTTCTTGAAGCGATAAAAGATTTTCTTGTGTCAAAAAAAGTCTTTTTGAGTCAAGAAAAAATTTCTAGCTCTGAGAAAAATTTTTTTTTCAATTCATTATACGAAAAAAAATTCTTATCTCAAAAAAAAAATTTCTTGACCCAAAAAAATTTTCAATTGTCCCAAGAAATAATGTGCACTATAAATTGAGATCAGTAATTTTCTTGGAGCGATTAAAAATTTTCTGGAGTCAAGAAAAATCTTTTTGCGTCTACAAAACATTTTTTTTTCAATTCATTATGCAAAAAATTTCTTACGCCAAGAAATACTTCTCTTTCGCACAGAAAAAAAAATTTCTTGACACAAGAAATTTTTCACTTGCTTCAAAAATTTTTTTTGCACTACAAATTTAAGACAAAAATTACTCCGTAGTCAAACTCTCTCTATTTACTTCACTTGCGAAGTAATAAAAAAAAAAATTCGGAACATCGAATGTCGGAACAAAACCGGATTAAAAATTCACTTTAAATGAACTGCTGATTTTTTACAGCAAATTAATTAATTAATGCCATTGAAGTTTCACTTGCCTGTAAGATTTGACAATTAATTAAAAAATTAACGAGTAAGCCAAAAAAACTGGACACGTATGAATTCGCAAATGTCCACCCAATGTCTGCGTCTGTTTATATATGACGCAATTTTTCCCTGTTTCTATTCGCAGAAAATAATAAAAAATAATTGTATAAGTAATAAAATTGACAAGTATCTCCTAGTTATCTCTACAGATATCTAACACACGTATAGAGCGATTCAGTTCAAAGCAAAAACAAAAAAATCCAGACAGTAATTGAATTCCTCGAATTATCAACCGTCGGGTAGTTTAATCAGACCATCAGTTTCATTAACTCCAGAAAACATTGTCCATGTATAATAATAATAATTGTTTGGTAGTTAAGCACTTGACAGCAAGCCTCAAATCTTCGGCTTACTTCTCTTCAAGTACTTTGGTTAATTTGCTTTGGGCACTAAATTTGTTGGCGGCATCTGCGAGAAATTCCTACTACAAGATAACCAATAAAATAATCAGAATTAATCAACCGCATTATCCCACACAAGTATGGCTCTTATTCACACAAACGAAATATCCTGTGAATATATAATATGTATATATATTTACTGACATTGATCGCAATTTAAGATAACTAAAGTTCTGCAAATTATGATCGAAAATAATCTTATGTATTTTTGTTACTCAAATAGTGCCAAGCAATTATTTTCTTTAATCAAGTAAAGTATAGTTAGTTTATTTGAGTATTTTATTTACTTGCTCAATGCTGAGAAAAAAATTCGAGTTTGTCAAAAAAATATTATTAGATATGACTTTTTTATAAATAAATATTTTTGCCCTCCCTATACAGATAAAAAAGTTGATTTGATTCAAGAGAAAAAATCTTGAACCAAGAATACTATTTTGGAGAAAATGATTTTCTCGAGTCAAGAGAACAAATTCTTAAGCAAGAAATTATTCTTGGTTTAAGGAAATTTGTCTTAGTTCGATAATTTTTTTTCTTGACTCAAGAAAATCATTTTCTTCAGAATGATATTCTTCGTTCAAGATTTTTTTTTAACCAAATCAACTTTTTTATTAGTGTACGATTCAAACCTAGACCAAATACGCGAAACTTATGACCTACACTGAAAATAAGGATTTCTTGGTTCAAAAAAATTTTACTCGCCTCAAGAAATTTTTTACTTGACTCAATAATTTTTTTTGCATTTTGAATTGTAAACAAAAATTTTCTTGAGACAAGAAAAAATCTTAAGCCAAGAAATTTTTTAATTGACCCGAGATTATTTTTGCATCATAAATTAAAAACTAAAATGTTCTCAGGGCGAGAAAAAATTTTCTTGAGCCAAGAAATTTTTTAATTGCCTCAAGAAAATTTTTGTCTTCATTTCTTAATTCAAAATTTTTCTTGCTCCAAGAAATCCTTTTTTTGTGCACGCAGAAAAAACAGTTATCTTGAATCAAGAAAAATATTGTCTTCCGAATTTTTTTCTTGATTCAAAACAAATAAAACACTTGATTCAAAAACTTTTTTTTAGTTCAAGACAGTAAATTCTCTTGTTTCAAAAAAATTTATTTTTGGAACGAAATTGAAAATTTCTTAATTTAAAAACAAAATTTTCTTGCTCCGAATAAATCATTTCTTAAATAAAAACGAAAAAATTCTTAACTGAAAAACAGTTCCTTAGCTAAAGAAAATAAGCGCGTGCAGCCACGGTGGCTTATTGGAAATCATGTTTTTAATAAACTCGTAAGTTATCCATCGATGTTTGTCATTTTAAATATTAATTTACACAACTAAACAATAAAATTTAAATATTTAATAGGTTATAGTAACAGCTCTCGAAAAATTTAATATATTTTATATTGTTACCAATACCAATGAGAAATTTCATTTTGTTACAAAAATAAATTTTTTTTTTAGTGTTATAATTTTTTTCTAATTTTTAATTATATCTTTCTTCAATAACTTTTTTTTATTTAACCAAATAATTGTTTTATTGAAGTTTTCAATTATAATAAATTTGAAAACGTATCAACTAAATTGTAAAAATATTTGCTTACCAAGTATTTGATGCTTCCAGAAATTTATTACTAAAGTGCAGCAATAGTTTTCTTAAAATACCAACTATCAATTTAATCTCTGAAAAAATTACTTATTTCAGTATTTATGGAAACGAGCAAAATAATTACTTGGATTCATTTTTTTTCTTAGTGTAAAAAATTAAAAAACCTCTTCTCAATTTAATAATTTTTTTAACTTCCTCACAATCCCCATTATTTTTTTAACTTTACAGATATCGCGTGCTCTTTAAGATAAAATAAATAAACTTCAAATTTTATTTTATTTTATTTTTGTAATACGCACCGTGTTATCCGTTTTTATTTATGTTTATTTTTGTACTTCGCCCATTCAAAGTGACCTTCTCCATAACATATTTAACTTTACTCGACACTTTCAAATAATCTCATGTTCAACAAATTGACTACACGAAATTCAAAAGGTAAAAGTCAACTCTGAAATAGTTAAAAATTTAAGCTGTGTTTCGAATTAATATATATAAATTTATGTATGCAATTGAAAGAGTCTTACGGATGAATTATTGCCATGAATATATTAAATACTCTTCTCTGATATCCAAGTATATATTACGGGCCACATATTTTAAAATCACCGAGTGCAATACTGTGCAGGAAAATAACAGTTAATCATATGGAAAGTGAGAATACAACCGCAAAGAATTTTGAAACTTGTGGCTACATAATCGATCAGACCTTCGAGATGAATTACGGCAATATGTGGTCGAAAAATTTTTTAAAGAAAGTGACATACTAACATTGTAAAAAATTTACAGAGTAAACGCGAAATAAAACTCCTCGGAAAAAAATCCCAATTTTTTACAGTGAATATATTTCGTCTTCCGAGTAAATATACTCTTGCGTATAGTTTTTGAGAGATTATTTTATGACGATAACAGCATGGCTCAAAATTTTGACGAAAAAGAACAGAGTTCTTTTAAGTCAGCTCTGCTTTATTAGTTCACGTGATGGATATTTCAAGAGAATTTTTAAAAAAATTTTAAAAAAACATATTTGAGAAAATTCTCTAAATTTAACTTAACTTAGTTGCGCTTTTCTAGAACAAGATGACTGACGGAAATGCGGTTGGCTTGAAAAAAAAAGTAACTCGGACGAATGGAATGGGATTTACGATCCCTTTAACCAGACCAGACTTGTCTGCACTCACATGTTATTAGCAGCATATATCCACTCAAGAATATATATATATATATATATATATATATATATATATATATATATATATATATATATATATATATATATATATATATATATATATATATATATATATATATATATATATATATATATATAGTCTTCTCACTCTTTTTATAGTTAAATTTCGCCAGTCTTTGGAATTCATTCAATTTTTTTTTTTTTTTTAACTTAAAAGACAACTTTTTTGAAAAACTAAAGGAAAACTATAAATAGCCATGGACTTAAAAAAATTTGTAAATTCAAATTTGAGTAACAATTTTGAATACATGCATTATATTTTCCTCCAAAATTATGCTTTTGTTTTTTTAAATTTCGTGAAAGATTAATATTAGGGTGTACCCATTTTGCCAGCAAAAAATGAAAATTTTTTCTATTCGCTGTATTTCTACCCCCCCCCCCCCCCCTTCATTTTTCGATATTAAGCAAAACGAGAGGAAAAAGTGTGAGAAGCTTCTAGAATATCAGAGTTAAGTAAAAACTTTTCTCATCTCCCGCTAATCTTTAAAAATACGAAGTTGTTCGAGTGGGTGGACTTTCTTAGTGGAATATAACAGCAAACTTAGATATCAGGAGTGAAGTATGCATGAGTTTTAGTCCGACTATATTTAAGAAAGTTATAAATCCCAGTACGAAGAGTTGTTATGTTTCTTCGAGAAAGTAATTACCCACTATAGAAGCTAATCATACTCTTATTGCACGACTCGGTGCTGCACTACCCTTTTAGAGCTGCCCCTTAATATATAACTTCTCATTGTGTTCTGACTGCTTTCCTCTGTCCTTTTTTTCATGTTATTACTCTAACTTGCAACGTAACTCTGAATATTATCATACTGCAACAAGAGCATGTGATTAAATTTTACAATCCTCTGGATTCTAATCGAGAAACGCCACTGGGAGCCAAGGAAATAAAATGTCTTCTTTATGTATCTTTCGTGTTTGCACAAAAAAAAAAGTTTTAACTTGTCGGAGAAAATGAGACTCGAGAAGCTGCAGGTTGACGCATTTAGTTTAATTTTTCGCGGTATTTATATGCAAATTGTTAATTAAATGTACGGCAACTGTCCAATATACACTGGAAAAAAAAAAATGATATATAATAAAAGAAATCGTGTTTGTTTTGTGAAATAAATTTGGACCAGGTGCAGAAGAATATTTTTATAGACGAAAAAACGAACGAGATGCATTTTCATAACCCGAGAACAAGTTTCAAGTTTTGAAAATAGTAATCAAAAGAAAGTGAAGCTTGGGATATATGAGAAACCCAAATTAAATAGGGGAATACACTATGGGCGGACGATATCGAACAGCTGCGCGCGCAATTTTTAAAAGATGAAAAAAAAATAATACCAAGATCACGATAGGAGAGACGGAGATACTGTTTCCTCCATCTATGAATGTATTCATGATGTGGGTCGCAGCAAAACAATATCATTTTTGAATACTATGTGTGTTGTAAAAAGAAAGTATTGATTTCTTTTTGAAAATTGGAATAATATGAGACATCATTTTTGTGTCCGGGTTTAAGCAAAATTAAATGCCATTTTTGGAATAAAAAATATTTAATTTTTGTAAAAAAATGCATGCTTTTCCAAAAAAAATGGAATGAGTTGATCAGCTGAGATTTTGCAGTCACATAAAAATTTGTAGTACAAAAATTTTTTTTTAGTGATCGTTACTTTATTGGCAACTGGAAAAAACTAAATCTGAGGGAAAATGTAACGATTTTGGAAAACGAAAAAATTTCTTTTTTGTTTAAATTTTCATAATTTCCCGGGTTAAAAAATTCGATCTGTTTTAAATTAAATAAAAATTTTCAGATTGGTTTTGGTCACCTTTAGATCACAATAATACTTTTCTCTTTTAACATTTTGCCAACTCTGTTTTTATCCAGACCAAAATCAGAATTTTTCTGTCTATTATTTTTAATCTGTGTTTGATATTTAGATGAAAAAACAGCTTTAAATTTTCATAAAAATTCAAACACAGATCGACTGGTTCAAAAATAGACCAATTAGTACAAATTCATTCTAGATAACTAAAATCAGAACGAATTTTTCAACCTGGGTATACTGTAAAAAACTGGGAATGAATTTGGGGTGAATACCGATTTTGTTTTAATTCCAATTCACTTCCAATCGGAGTTTCGGAGTTTAAAAAAATCAATCTGTATACAGAAAAAATAGGGATTTTTATCAATTCCATTCACTCCGAAAATAAACTCCTGATTTAATCCGCGTTTACTTTAAAAATTTTAACAATGCAGTTCACAAAAATTGAAGCTCATTTCAACAATCGATTTATATAGCGGTCCATATTACCTCAGAATCAATTTTTTCTACGTTTTAATGAAATAATTTAAATCGCTTTTAAAAAAAATTTTATTGCTGGAAATTGTAAATTGGCTCAATTTTTTTTGTCTCAAAAATTATGTCTCATTTTGCCCCGGTCCCTTATATAATACCGTAAAAAATTCCAACTTTTTTTTTTTAATAAAAAATTGAACATGTGATTTAAAATTTTTGACGAAAGCAGAAAATATTTTTTTTGAATGTCGTCAAAGGAAAATATTTTTACAACCTATCGAAGATATACGACAAAGTCGAGAGAATATTTTATTTCGCTTAAAAAATAACTACATAATAAACTTAAAGACCCTTTCCTAGTTTTATAACTCTTTCCTACGTAAATATCCACCTGGTAAATCCACCCCGAGCCGTCGAGGATCTATTGCCCATCCTTGACAATAAAACTGACCAAAAAGGTTTGTCAAGGACATAGATTAGGTGCAATAAACCGATGCTATGCCTGAGCCAAGTGTTGCAGCAACAGCCACTTCAGCGAGCTATTGATGAAAAAAAGAGTTTTTCCCTTCTTTTCTTTACTCCTTTCGTTTCTATTAAGAAAGGGGTAAGTAAAATTTTACTGTTATCTACGAAGGATCGTACTCAAGGCTAACTGGGAGCCTAGCAGTCGCAACAGTCTTGGCTCGTTACCTCAAGGTTTCAGAAGAAGCTCAGAAATTTATTCCTCAAGGTAAAATTGTTTGAAGTTACTAAAAATCACGTGCTCTGTACAGAATTATTATTTAATATTCAAGTTCGAGGTCAGTATAATTTACTTATTAAGAATATTAATTACCATAAAAATGTAAGAAAAAAAAAGTAATAATTACTGTTCTCTCGAATAGTTGATATTTTTTAAAACGGCTCATAAGTATTTCTGATGTGAATAAACTGAAAAGGGTTATCAGTATGTATGCCGGTGATCCGAGAATGCGAAAACTGAAAACATAAGAGCTGACGTGGGCTGCACTTTTAAGCAGTATGTTGTAGAGAGTCTATGTAATGAAACCCGGAGTTTATTATAACGATTTTAGAGGACAATTTACGCTGTACCATTATCCGCTGTACATAACCACGGAGTACGGGAGCTCATGGTCAGCACGATATGTTGCTCGAGTGTTTTCATACCGATAACTAAAGCCTGTATTCTATATCTTGTAAAATATTTTAACATCTTGGAATTACAAAAAATTTAGTAAAATATGTTCATGAAGGAGAGAAATTTACGGTAACTATTACAGTATATCATAGTAATGGTTACCATAAGTTATTTTGAAATATCAATTGAGGGAATGGCATCTATGCAAATTGTAGTAATAATTTCTAATTGTATGGGTTTTATCCGTCATCATACGATATCGGAATAGTTTCTTTAAAATTCTGAAAAAATTCCTATAATTTGTTATAGTAAAATTTACTGTACTCATACGGTAAATGTTATTATTCATTATGGTAATGATTTTAATAATTTTTAGTAAAAGTTATCATAATATACGGTAATTATTACTATAATAGTACGGTAACTATTACCATAACATGTGGTAATAGTTACTATCTAAAAATTACTCATGGTATGGTAATCATTATTATATCATGGTAATGGTTACCATAGTGTCATAGTAATCGTTACTCTACTATTATGGTGATCTTTATTATCATAGTATGGTAATTTATACTATGATTTGTGGAGGGTATTGGCATAATACATGGTAATGATTATTATAATACTTCGAAATTTATCATATTATGGCCATAGTTATCGTTCTATTACAGTAATCGTTACTATCTTATTATAGTAACCATTACCATAATAGTATGGTAGCTTTTACTAAAAACTATAGAAATCATTGCAGTACAACATGGTAATGACTACCATAACATTTCAAAATTCCTATCATAGTAATCGTCATCATACTATTATAGTAACAATTACCATACACAGTATGATAACTTTTACTATAAATTATAGGAATCATCATTAGAATATATGGTAACGATTACTATATCATGGTCATAATTGCTATACTATCATAGTAATTGTTACCATATTATTATAGTAACCATTACCATAATCGTATGGTAATTTTTACTATAAATTGTAAAAATAATTTCCATAATATATGGGAATAATTTTTATAATATATGGTAATGATTGCCATAGCAGTAGCATGGTAACGATTACCAAAGTATTATGGTAGTTGTTACTATGATGCATAGGGTTAATTCTTCTTGTACGTTTCTAGAAACCGTTCCAATGTGCATATAGAATTTATTATTATGTGACTATGAGAACTATTCCCATAAGTATGAGAATAGTTTCCATAATTATCGACATACATCCCATAATTTCTAGTAGTCATTACCATTTCCTTATGGTCAATATTTTAAATCCATACTAAGAACAGTTACCATATAGTTATTTTCTCTTTATTTTGAATTGAAAATTAAAAATTTCATATCCACAAAATGTGAATATAGAAATTTTTAACGATAAAGCTTTCCAACAATCGATATCATCAATTAATCAAATTCAAATTGTCAGTTATTTTCGATTGTCAAAACAATCATTTAAATTTATCGACTCCTTCGAGGAATAATATTAAGAAATTAAAGCACATGCATGTGGGGAAGTCAAAAGTAAATAATTTTTACGAAAAATTGATATGAATGACTTATATAAATTGTTTGATATATGTAATCATCAGTTGACCTCTTACACACGAAATAAATTCGCATGACCCGAAATATGATTTTGACTGATCACTTATTCTGAAAACTGATATTCGTTAAGTATGAAATCTTTTCTCAGAAAAAGTATCATAAATAATATATAAACATAAAAAAATATATAAGCAGTTTCGTATAAAGATCATCTACAGGAATTACATCACGAAAATAAATTTATAAAATCAAATAGTTATAGATAACTCGTATTAGCTGCGCAGCTCTTAAAATAGATAATACATTTTGCATGTAAAAATAAATCATATATTATATGCTTTTTATACCGTAGAAAAAAATGTTTACGTAATGTAAAATTAAAAAATTTAATTTTAAAATATAATCGTAAAGTAAACATCTTTTTCATGTCTTCACCCAAATATTCGCGAATGCTTTCGATATTACATTAGTAAAACAAGCATGATCGCAAGAATCTCGTGGAAAACAAAGTTGAGAAGTAAAAACTGTGATATGACAAAACAAATAAAATTAACCCTGATGTGAAAGCTTTCTCAGCTATCAGTTTTCTGAGTCATAAATAAAGGATATAAAAATAGTGTATTGGGAAAAATATGTTATTTTGATATTTTTAATTATTTTAACAATAAAATCACAATTCATAACCAAAATTGCATTTTTAAGAATATTTGTAATTTCAATTTAATTAAATTTATCAATTTTACATGTACGGAAAAATTAATTTTGTCTGGAATGTTATAGTAAAGTCAAGCGATGTTGGCCACCTAACGGAAATTGAAGTGAACACATGCAAAAGTTACTGAGACCATAGAAAAGTTTACGATGGCTGTATTACAAATTACTGTGACCATTTTTAAATTTTACTCCCAAAGGTAGTTTTAGAAAATATTAATCATAAAATAACGCAGACTCAAATCGCGGAGCGAATTACTAATACAAAGAGAGGTTAGGTCTTTTAGATTTCGAATTTATATTGTGGACGGAAATAATCACGAGCGCCATCTGCATAAACTCCTGCGAATAATTAAAAAAAATTCTGAGCAATTGTCAATGAAAACTTGCACGCTTGTGAAGTCAAAGAAATAGATTTTTCATTTTGCATCATTAACAAAATTTCACTTAGTCACAAATTATCACATGCCGTATTTCTCATAAAAAATTATTTTTATCAAATACAGAGGAAGGGGGACAAAAGGGGGTAGGGTAGGTAAAACGGGGTACCCCAAAAATTTTATAAAAAAAAATTTTATTTCTTTAATGTTTTTTAAACATTCCACAATCACTTTTGTAAACATTATTGAGTAATATTTTGAATATTTTATGTTAAACTTTTTCAAAAATCGAGTTTCAGTCGAAAAATGTTGATGACTTTTGATTTATGATAAAAACTAATAAAAATTTTTTTTCTTCTTTTACATCCAATAATTGTGTAAAATGTAATGTTTCTTTATGTAAATTGCTCAGAAAAAAATTTGATTTTATTTAATATGCAGAAAATTTTTTTTTAGACTTTTTTAGGGGATACCCTATTTTGCCCGCTTAAGTGAAAACTTTTTTGTTTCAACGGCAACTGAAATTTTTTTTTTACTCCGCATATCATTAAAAACAAAGAGATTTAACGTATTTGAGTCCTTGGAACCATAGTATTTTCCTAAGTACCCCGCTTTGCCCCCCTTCCCCTAAATTTATTTAAGTTTCAAAATTTCAGAGCGGAGTGAATTTGGATTGAAATAAAATCCCGATTCACTCCCAATTTTTTACAATATACTTTCATAAAAAAACCAAAAAAATTCAACTCCAAAAATATTTTTCCTCAAAAATGACCAATTACTTGGCATTAATATTTTTTTACACTAATAATGTTTTATAAACAATATTTTTATTTCTAAATGACTGAATGAATGAAGCCGTTGTTCTACGACCAATAATATCTCGTGTTTTAAAATTTCTCTCTGTTCATTTATATTTAAATTTAAATTCCCATGTTTAATCTACACACTCCTAGAGTTTCAAAACAATATAACGTCCACATGTGAGTAATCGCTATTTAAATAACTTTGTAAAATTAAATATACGATTGCACAGAACATAGTAAATGTTAGTAAATAACAATACGAATTACAAACTGTTTGTTTCATAAATACAATGATAAAAAATTTCAATTTTCAATGCTTATTTGTCACTTCAGGTGTAAAACTTTCAGAAAAAGGAGTTAGTAAACCTTTCATTTATATTCTTCGTATATATATGTATGTATAGTGATATTTATTAAATGAGTAAAATAGAAGACCCTTCAAAAAAAGTTTCGTTATATACTGATGCATTTTTAATATACACTTTGCGTATGAAATTTCAAGACAGTACACAAGAGCAAAATTTACCACGACCTAGCACGTAGACTATTACATATTTATATATACGTACGTACTCATACAGAATATGTATGATCACATTTAAAAAAAAAAAAATCTTTGAATTCAAAAATTCAAAAAAAGTAAAAAAAATTGTCATCGTAATTAAATTTTAATTTAATTAAATACTCAGTGTAAGAATTTTTTTTCAAAATAAATTAATATGAAAATTTTTTTATTAAAAAAAAAAATGGATATCATTGATGGGATTGAATTTATTTAATCAAACAAAGATTGGGCGGATGCTGTGACTGTATTTTTTTGATTAAATTGTCTCCTTGAATTTTCATTTCACTTCAGAAAGAATTTTATCTGAGAAAATTCGATTTGTCTAGAGTATTGAAGAAAAGAAATATCCGAGAATTTCTGAGGTATGACGTCGAATATCGTCCTTTCACGATGTCTGACGAATTGAATAAGTTATTCGGTGGCTTCGTCCATTTTTATTTGGGGTGGAGAAGAGATCTCACGGAACAGACGATTCGACGGAATGAGAAAGAAACTCAGCAAAGCTGATACGTTTGCGTATGCCAAGGGTGTACGCGACTATGATGTATATATAGAATATATGTATACTAAAGAAAAATATACAGAATGTTTAGGCATACAGTGGAGGTTTACTCATGGGAAAAGGTGCTTGCTTTACTCGCTTTATATGTCAGACCGTCGGAAAGAATACACGCCCTCAATAGCCTTCTGTATATGTATATTTTTTTTTTTTTTATTTCTTTTTTTTATATTTACGTAAATACGAATGTGCTTGATATTTATTTCATGGCTTTAACTTCTGTCAAAATAATATAAAAAAAGACGAGATTATAAATATTTAGATTTTGAATTAATTTTTAAAAATTAGTTTGCTGGAGTAAAAGATTTTGAAAGTTTTAATTTTCAAATTTGACATTAAATGAAATTTTAACTGTTGATATTTTTTAACGAATTTTGAATTTTTCCAAAAAGTGAATTTTAATTATTAATTATGGAAGGGTGGGGCCAAAATCAATAAATCCATGAAAAAAAAAAAATGACACGATTTCAATGCAAAAATTCACTATATGATATGATAAGGATTCAATTTTTCAGAGTCCAAATTGATGAAATTTTAATTTTCCAAAATAAAATTGCCTATTATTTAAATTATATAAAAAAAAAATTATCATAATTTTATAATTAAAAAAAAAAAATATGATATATGTTTTTTTATATTCAAAGTTTTCATTTAAATATTAATGAGAATAATTAAAGAACCACGAGATGCGTCATATTAATTATTATCCCCTTATATTATATCACTAATTTTTTCTTATATTAATGATTATTCTAATTAGTTAATTTCATTGGCTGGCTCATTAAAAATAATAATTTATTACAAATATAATATCCCGAAGGATTATTGCATTACATAAAAGAGAGGATGGTTAAATAATAACGAACGCAGGATAAATCCGAATGTCGCCATGTCACAAATTTCCACCCCGCCCATCCGTGTTCTTGACTCATAAGAAATTTTTAATTGATTCAAGTGAGAATATATCAATAGGTTGAAAGCCGAAATTTAAATGTCCACTTCAAAGTATAATTAACAAACTCCTCAAAACTTTCGATCCATTTTTTGGAAAATCAATTTAAGTAATCGATAAATTTCGATTTTATAATCGATAGATTTCAAAGTTCACATCAGTGTTCGGGTCAAAAAATATCAAATCTGACGTTTTTTGACTTGAATGGATACTAAGTAGGTCAAATTAACCAAAAGCAAGCCAGATTCGATTGCATTTTTCATCCATTTTTAACTTCATTTTCGCTAACGACCCACTTAGTATCCATTTAAGTCAAAAATTTCAAATTTGAATTGATCTCAGTTTAGATGACTTTAATTTAAGTCAAAAAAGTCAAACTCCAATTATTATTTTGACCTGGAACAAACTTCTAAATTTGAGACTATTCTGATGTCATAAGTTGACATTTTTTGGACCTCCAAAAAAATTCGACCTAATCTCGTTTTTGAAATTCTAATAAGTCAAAAATTATTCATAGTCGATTTGAAATTTTTTTTTCTTTCAACATTCAAACCAGCAGTATTCTCAAAATCGCATACTCAGATAAAAAAAGGTTTTTACTTATGAATTTTAGTCAAATTTCCAAAAACGCTCAACTCGAAGTTGAGAAGTGTAAGTTCACTGTTATAAATTTTTTTGTACCATTTCCTAATCAATTGTTTTCCACAAGCATTTTTTTGCAAAAAAATGCTTTTAAATAAAATTAGCATAAATATTTGGTAAAAAAATATCAAAAACTATTTGTATATATATAAAATATAGGTAGCAATTTGTTAGCAGAACAAACATGTCAAATATTTTCTTCGAATAGCACGCGAGTATGGAGTATCACTTTTTTTATGTTTTCTTTTCCTAGTCAACTTTATGGTTCAACTATAGTCTAAAATATGATTTTGAAAAAAGCCGACGGCAGGGCTTTCAGTATAAATAATTCAAGACACAGCTGTCAAAATTACTTCTACGAATAAAAAATTCTAAAGTAACAGATAATTAAAAAATAAATTTATAAATAATATTCACTTCCCCTTTTTAAAATTTTTTTATGCCTACAAAAATTCGAGCTTCAGAAATAATTTCTATGTAATTGAGCAATTCAATGAATTCTTGTATTTGATATTTCGCTCGAGTTTTTTTTTAATATAAAGTTGTATAGAATGTACTCATTTTCTCTAGACAATCGGCTGTTTCTTTCAAGTCTTCAAGTGCCTTCATCAACAAAATCAGCCCCATGTGAAGTGAGCCCCTATCGATACTAAAGATACCTTGATTTAATTTACTAAGAAGTTTCTTGAGTCTGAAGTATTTACGAATAAACTGAGGCAGGCTATAAAGAAAGGGAAAAGTAGAATAAACCCATTAAATTTGAAATAGGACTCAACCATGTTTAATTAGAAGCTAACTGCTTAATCTAGATATATTCTACCCTCAAATTTTCAATTTGTAATACTATACATAATATATATCTAATTACATAAGTACCTGGGTCAAAAAAATTGATCTGTTTTAAATCAAATAAGTTTTGTTATTTGTATTCAATTTTACTTTCTTTTTTTTACTTAATTAACATGTGAAATTTGATCTTATGCGCGCAAGATTTCTTATTTATACTATTCTCTAATTTGTTTTCAATAAACAGTGGCTTTGGGTGCCTTTAGATCAAAATCCGACTTTTTCTGTCTATTACACGGAGAAAAATGAGCTCAAGAAATCTACGAATTTTTATTATGCAGTCAACCGAATTTGAAACTGAAAATTTTGACAACTCAACCTTGACAATGCAGGAGCAATTTTCTATAAAAATAGTTTCGATTTTTAAATGCTTTGTAACTTTTGAATATATTTTCTCGAGCAATTGCTGTAAAGTAATTGTTCAAAATTCAAATAAATTTTTTATAATTTTAAATAGGGGTAGGGGGCAAAGCGGGACACTTAAGAAAACACTACGATTCCAAGGACTCAAATACGCTAAATCTTTTGGTTTTAATGATATGCGAAGTAAGTAAATAAAAATTTCAGTTGTCGTTGAAACAAAAAAATTTTCACTTTGGCGGGCAAAATGGGGTATCTCCTAAAAAAAGAGAAAAAAAAAATTTTCTGCATATTTCCTAAAATTAATCAAATTAATTTTTTTTGTGAGCAATTTATATAAAGAACCATTACATTTTATACAATTATTGGATGTAAAAGAAGAAAAAAAAATTTGTACTGGTTTTTATCATAAATCAAAAGCCATCAACATTTTTCGACTAAAACTCGATTTTTGAAAAAGTTTAACATAAAATATTCAAAATATTACTCAATAATGTTTACAAAAGTGATTTTGGAATGTTTAAAAAACATTTAAAAAATAAATTTTTTTTAATAAAATTTTGGGGTCACCCCGTTTTACCTACTCTACCCCCTTTGGCCCCTCTTTTCCCTAAAACCAAAAGATTAAATTTTTTTTCTAAAATTTTGAAGAATATCTAGTTTTTCTAGAAAATTTTTTGAAGAACCATAAGTTAAAATAAAATAGGTCTTTAAGAAAAAAATCCAAAATATTCGAAGTTTCTTTTTTTTTAAACAAACCTCTTAAATTTTAAAACTATTTTGTAACGATAACATCATATTTATACAGATTTTACATGAACTTTCAGTAAATGTTACATAAAACAATAATGTATAATCTCGAGAAAAAATATGTGATTTTTGCATAATTTTATCTGCTAGTCACATTTTTCATTTGTTGAAATAACAGTCATAAATTCACACAAATAGCATCTCTTATCCACAACTATTACAGAAATATAATCACTAAGGATACCTCCAAAGTAACTGACTCTTGTCGCCATCTATCAGAAATCCAGTTAACCCGGTCATGAAGCCCGACTTACACGATGATATCTATAGCACAGGGGCTGAATATACCCCACTTATCTCCTTCTATCATCTTAACTATTTTTTTTATTTTCGCGCTTACATTTTTCTGTGGATTTAAATAAATTCGAGTGTAATGTCTATAAAATAGATTCACAATTCAGAATTTTTATTATTTATTGTATTGTAACAATTTGAGATTGCAACATTTGATTACAATAAAGTAAGTAGCCGTCATGAACGTAATAAAAATGCTCATGAATTTTTTGATGATACTTTAAAGAGTTTGGAGGCATATAAAATTATGGATTTATATATTTTGTGGTATTTAAAAAAAAAAACAATTATTTTGAATGCATAATTGTTCTGAACATGGAGTATAAATTAAATGTTCTCATCATGTGAAAGTAGACAAATTTTCTCCGTGAAAAATTAACGTTAGAATTTGCGTGTATGAATTTTTAGTAAGCAATTGATTATTTGACGAATTTCGTCGGATAAGAAGTGAACAAAACCAAAAGTGTAATGAAGGGAAGGTAGAAAAATTTTTGAATAATTTATAATGTAAAACTACGCGGAGGATCGATCCAAATGGAACCGGCCCTGATGAAGCTGAATGGCGGAGGGGAAAATTTAACGGTGATCGATGCAAACCTGCAGGACTACAACACGGGTCTCGCCTGATCCATCCCACTTTCGACCATTATCTCCCTCCATCGGCACGTTTACCCCTCGAACCCCTTAGAAAAACGGCAGATCTCAAAATCAAGTCGGCTGTCTCGCAAGAGATGGCGCTACGTATCCTGTGAATAGACAAAAACCTTTTGACGGAAAAGTATTGTCCTAGTATTTTTTTCTGCTTGTTTTTTGATATGGAAAATTTTATAATCTGTATAATGTTATTAGAAAAAAAATATTAGCTTAGAAATTGTGATAAGTTATCTTGGTATGGTGACTAAAGAAATTTTAAACAATATTATAATTTGAAAATTCAGTAAATTTTTTAATAAATATCAATATATAAAATCATGGAGCAGAATTCAAAATCTATCGCTTTTCATATTCATTGAATTATTTAAAGGGAAATATAATGAATATATGATAAGTCGTAAAAATTATTATGTGCAAAAATATTCACAGAAAAAAAAAGGTTTTCTCGGTGAAAAAAAAAAATTTCTTATCCAAGAAAATTTTTGCATCATGCATTGAAACCAAAATTTTCTTAGGGTGAATAAAAAATTTCTTGCACAAAGAAAATTTTTGTTTGCAACTCAACAATGCAAAATATTTTTTGAGCCAAGAAATTATTATTTCTGTGTAGTTGGGGCATTTCACGCGAATTATGAACGCACGTAAAGAAATGATTTACAAAAATACGATTCTATTATACTTAATTTTCAAAACAGGATCAATTCCCCAAAAACGTTTTTTGCAGAAACTATTTGTTAGTTTACTTATAGAAAAAAAGAAAAAAAATTTCCAGAAATTCGGTCTGACATTAGAATTTCGATGTCTGTATACTGATCGATAGTTGCGTACGTGCGCGTCCTGACCGTCACACTGTCAGGCAGGAACTTAAAACCAGGCAGCCAAAATTCATAATTTTTAGGTTTCTGTGTTAGAAAATATTTAATTAGTCATAAAATGTCATATGTTACTTTGAACATGAGTTTCTGTCCATAATGTCCATTATAAATTTAGAAGCGTGTCAGGAAATGAATTAAAATGTCCCAATTGTCGTAAAATGTCCTAATTCTCGAATACTAATTTAAAAAACACATTCAAAATTAAACAAAAAATTTTCTTGCGGCAAGAAAAAATTTTTTACGCCGAGCAATCCTTTTTTCCTGGGTACAAAAATATCAACTTCTTTTGTTAACTTTTTTTCCGTTTTTCATTCGTCGCTGTTTTTTTATATGTCGTCTTATTATATTTTATTGGAGTGAGAGGTAATTCCTTTCAAGACGTAACAGAGTGCGATTTTAAAAACTAATCCACAATTCGAAATTTGAAACATCAAATAAAAAGTTTCTTGACCTTTAAAAAACTTTAATTAAAGACAGAATATAGTGACATTTTTATTTAAATTCTAATTTAAGAAATCTCATTTAAGAAAAATTGCTTAAAAAATTACCATCTCTTACATAATGAATATCAATAAGAAACTTGTCATTCGTCTGAACATTATAAAAAAGATAAAATTTACAACACACTAACTATAATTAATTTACATTTATATACTGTAAAAAGAGCGGTGTTAAAAATGAACTCATTTTAACTCCGCCCGGTGTAAAAATGAAATTACACTGGTGTAGAAGGAGTAATTCACCGGTGTTAAAGTGGGGTAACTGGTGTAAAAGCGGGGTAACCGGTGTAAAAGCGGGGTAAACTGCGTCTGCTTGGAGAATGAACTTTAAAGATAATAAAACACCAAAAACGTCAGGTCTTTATGAAAATTAATAAAAAATATCATTTATTAACAAGAATAGTAATCGATAAAGTAAAAATATTTACAAAATAAAATATTTTAACACCCGTAAAGAATATCTACACCGGCGGCGGCGTTATTTTAACACCAGTCTAGAATAATTACACCGGTGCCGGTGTTATTTTAACACTGGAGAATTCGTTTTAACACCGGTACAGAATATTTACACCAGCGGCAGCGTTATTTTTACACCGCTTTCGGTGTTGAAATTTAACACCGCTGATTTTAACACCTACACCGCTTGGACTTACTCCGGTGATTTTTTGCAGTATACTATTGGAATTGGTCGCAAGATTTACGTCACTGATAATCCGATCCACGACAAAAAACACACTATGGTGATTTATTGTTGTAGATGAGAACGTCACAGAAGCGTTGAGATGTGAGTGCAATAAATAAACAAAGTTTTGTCATCGTGTATTTTTCTAATAAGATATTGTCTGATAAAAAAATATCGATATTTTAGTAGTTTTTACAACTATTAGGAAACTTCATAGATTTCGTTCTCATAATAGACTTCTTAATAAATCAATCACTCGAGTGATCGATCTCTAAGAATGCAGTAGTGAAAATCATTCTTTTGCAGTGAATATTCACTTATTGCTAGTGAAAACTATAACATTATTTAAATTAGTGATATTCTTCTCACTACACACTGAAAAAAAAGTCGTAATATCCCCCATCTTAAAAACTATGGCGTTATAGTGATGCCGGACCATGTTGGCCATCTGTCAGAAATTGACATAAACCCATGCAGAAATTACCATGACCATAGTAAAATTCACAATGAGTCTAGTAATTTGTGACATAATCGTTGTAAATTTTACTGTGGCAATAGTAATTTTTGCATGGGTTTATTGCGATTTCCGTCAGGTGGCTAACAAGGTCTAGCTTTACTATGACACCATAGCTTTTCAAATGAGAATATTTTCTCTGTGTAACTTTTTCTATTGGAGATGGTAACTATTTCTAACTGAGATAATAATTATTACTACCTCAGATGGCAAAATTTACAATTATTTTATGTATAATAAATATTACCATGTGTATGGCAATTATTACTTTTAGCAACAGTATATATTACTATACCAAAAAACTAATTAACATATAAGCATGATAACTATTATCACATACACTCATTTTATACTGCAAGGTGGTAATAGTTATCGTTTTTTTCAGTGTGTATCATGCCTATATGTTAACCATTCATTACTCGTCCAGTAATACTTATCATTGCTAATAGTAATAGTTACCATATAAATGGTACTATTTCTTGTATCTAAAAAATTTGTAAATTTATACTATACCCATACATGGAGTGTCAAGTAAATATTCCTAGGGAGCATAATAATGGTTACATTACTCTATAGTTTAGGTCACGCCACTCTCATCTTACTGCTTATACAAACTATAGAGTAATGTAACCATTACTATGCTGCATAGGAATATTTACTTGACGTTTCTCTTCGTGTGTTTATTATATTGACTGGATTACTGTTCTACACATCAATCGTTACTGTTTATTTTTTCATTATGTATGGTAATTATAACCATACGATCTAGTAATTTTTACCGTAATTTTAGGATTGTTCCCATAGTTACGGAAACTTTTCTCAAAAATTATGGAGGCATAGCCCATAATTCCTAGTAATTATTACCGTGACTTTATGATGTGACTCTATAAAGTTCTGCAAATGGTTTGCAAAATATTTTAATAAATTTTCAACTAATACTAATTTTAAAAGAAAATTTAGAAAATAATGTTCAGTTGTGCTAAAATATATTGAGTGCATTCATAAATAACAAAACTATGTCGTTATAACTTCAGAACGTGTTTTCCATTTTCTACTCTCAGGTCGCCCGAACTTTCTATTTTTTTTTTGTCGTCCCCGTAGCATCTGTCCTTTTTCGTCATTATCTTAACATTCTTTCGCACTTCTTTGCTCATCGAAGGCATCAAAGTTTTCTCCACCCAAGCTCTATAACCCAACGACAGAACACACTTCTGCCTTATTCTATTCATGTCAATGGTACTTGCTCGTTCCGGGGATAACGAGAACGGGGAAAAAATACAAGGGTAACCAATCACAATGAAGCTCTTCTCTGACTTCCATCAACTCACGGAAAAGTTGTGACAATGTGTATAAGTCACCTCGATCTTTGTATTTGTATTTTAAACATAGGAAAAAAAAATTTTTTAAAATAACTACACCAAAGCCTTGTCAATTTGAATATTTATCACATTATTAGAAATGAATAATAATTTTTTTTTTTTTTCGAAAGTTGAATTATTAATAAGCTTACCCATAAATTGCCGAGCCATATTGGTCAGACGTCTGCTGAATACCTGTAATATAGAAATAAAAATTTATGAAAATCTTCATTAAGAAAATAACTTACGTAAATAAAATTTAGCTAGTGAAGTAAAAATAAATTAGAATAACACGGAAATCAATAAAAAAAAAATATATATATATATATAATATGTAATAGAACTTGAAAGTGTGTCAATAGTGTCTTGTACTGGGAGATTGCCTGGCAAAAACGAGTTACCGAATGCAATCGATTATACTGACGTTATCAACGGGCACCGATAACTGAAACTCGGCGGTCATATCAAATAATGTAACCGCATAAAAAAGAAGAGTGATTTGTGCTCTATAAAAACTAATAAGTTTATGAAAAAAAAATAATTAATAGAATTGTTTATTGATTTGAATTTTTCTCATTGTAATTGTGTGCCTACAGAAAAAGAATCTTAAATCAAGAAAATATTTTTGAAGACAAACGTTTTCGGGAACCAAGTCAAAATTTTCTTGAGCCAAAAAAATTTGTCTCGATCAAAGAAGATTGCCACTTCATACGAGAAAATTGAGGTTTTCAAAAAAAATTTCTTGTATCAAGAATATTTACCTTCAGTCAAGAATTTTTTTTCTGTGCAAAAAAAAAGGATTTATAGGTACAAAAAACTTTAACTCGCCCCAAGAAATTTTTTGTATTATAAATTGGAAACAAAAATTTTCTTGAGGAGAAAAAAAAATTTGTTGAAGCAAGAACGAATTTTCTTGAAGTAAGAAATAAAGTCTTGAAGTCAAAAAAAATCTCTTGAAGCAAGAAAATTTTCTTGAAGCATGAATAATTTTGTTGAAGCAAGAACGAGAGAAGAATTTTCTTAAAGTAAGAAAAAATGTTTTGAAACAAAAAAAATTTTTTAAAGCAAAAACAATGTTTTTGAAGCAAAAAATTATTTCTAGTCTCAAGAAAATTTGTATTTCCATTTTATAATATAAAATTTTTTTTGCGCCAAGAAGTTTTTTTTTCTATATATACTTGGCATGACTTTTTTTTACAGAGAATTTGTTCTCCATTGGATTAATAATGTCCGTTAATGATAAACAAAACAATCATTAAAGCGCCTTAAACATCAATAATTTTAACAGCTCAATTTTCTACTATAAGCAGAAAAAATCTTGTAATTTTAAAACTAAATTATTTATTATATTTTTTTCATGTTAAGATAAAAAACTCATAATTTATTTTCATGTTTATTATAATTTTTGCACGTTATAATTTAAAGATGAGCAAGAAAGTAATTTTTTTCTATGATATTTTATGTGTCGTAGAGTCAGCCATAATGATACTACGGTCTTCAGCTAGTCTACACCTACTACACCTGCACTCCGCCTTACTAAATTGTAAAAAAAGAGACAGCAACAACAGGTAATGGAACTTTGTAGCCAACTAGTCATTTTTCATTTTGTATTCTTTAAAAGTAAATATCTTGAAATATACTATTATATTTTCACCCTCGATTAATTCTCCATAGGAAGCCACCATATTTTCTATCGTTTTTCCGTTAAAGCAAACGGTAAAATTTAATAAAAAAAAAAATTCTGTCGCAAGTGTTATTTATTTGAGCGATCACAGTTTGGCGATAATTATTTTTTTTAAAGAAATTTTTTATCGATCAATCGTTTCGTTGTTTCTGAACCTGGAAAATGTCAATCATCCCTCAGATAACTCGGAAACGGTTAGAGAAATAACTCCTAACAAGTTACGAGGGAATTTAGTAATAATTCAATTAACTTTAATAATATCACGTCAAATTACCCGTATCATAAAAAAAAAGATGGTCGATCGTCACAAGAAATATATTTATTAAAATGGCGCGAAAAAAGTGACTGTTTTATTTTTTTCAATGTCGAATGAAAATTTATTCGTTTAACACTTTTTGAAAACCCTTTCCAAAACTAAGTTCGATAAAAAATTTTTAAGAAGTTGCTCCTAATTTTGAAAATTTCAAAAATGATCGAAATTTGGATTTTTTTTTTCCTTGTAACAAGAGGAAATTTTTGGCCAGTTTTGGATATTTTAAATATTTAAATAAAATAATTTGCAAAAGATGCAATGACACAACTAATTTTTTTAATTTTTTCGAAAATACTTTTATCACAATGGTAAAAAAAAATTTGATTTTGTACTTTATTATTAATTAATCGAAGTATTAAATGTCCAAAAATGAAGAAGTGGCCACAAATGGTACTTCTACTTTATATCTAAATTTTTAAACTTCGTTAAAGAATTTTTGATATTAATTTATATGTAAAATACTTAGAGTTAAGAAGGTTCAACCGAATCTAATGTGAAAAAGATTTTCCAACTTTAAGACTTGAAACTTAGTATACATGTAAAGAAGAACTTTATCTATGTATTGTCAAAATTTGAATATGATCCACCGTCTAGTTTTTAAAAAAAAAGATTTAAAAATGACGTTTTTAAAGTTCTTGTACACAGGCTCTTATGGCGGACAAGCTTCCGTCATGACTTGTTCGATGATTTTCATTATTAACCTCTCAAGTTTAAGAAATAAAAAACCACATGCCATAAACTTGAATATTTTTGGAATATGATAAGATTTTAACAATATGGTGTTACCGTTGTAATTGTTTAAATAATTCAAGTAAAACTTCATTATTTAATCTCGTTCATCGACAGAGATACATATTATTGAGGGTTTGGCAACGTCGCAAAAGCAGCTGAGTGAAAAAACAAAGATAGAAATACATTAATAAGAGGGACGAGATTGCAAATAAATTTTTCCCGCGTTAATTTGAATATCGGTGTGTAAGAAATTAGAACGCGCGGTTGCCAAATTTTTTTATTAAATCATATGAGTCAAAAATAACCAAGTAATTTCATTACTTTCTTTAATTAAATAAGTATAATAAATATTAATTTATGAATTAGTTATGGTATTATAAATGAAAATAATGAATTTTCATAACTATAAGGAGAACTTAGCAAAAAAAAAATCCAAACACTACTTTGACTCACTAGTATCGGTCGAACCTCCTTAATTTATAGAATTTTTTATAACTCAATTATTATGATTATACTAAAATATAATTTTTTGAAAAATAGAAAAAACCTAAAAAGGAATTAAAAACAAAAGTATGTAAATATCTTATTTTTTTTGTCTTGGTTTCTACTTTTATTTCTTATGATAGAAATTAATGGCAAAAATTCGAAAACGTTCAATATTAAAGGGTCGCAAAAAAAAACATAAAAAAAAGAATGCATAGACGAAAAAAAGGACAAAAAACTATTGCTGGCATGGCCAAGACAAAAATTAGAAAAAGAAATCCAAATTTCGATAATTTGGATTTTTGAAATTTCAAAATTTGGAGCTAGCTCTTAAAAATTTTTTATCGGCTTCATTTTTGGAAAGAAGTGTTATGCGTGATGGATTAAAAACAAAAATTTTGTTAGGATCAGTAAAAATTTTTTGAAGCAAGAAATCCTTTTTTTCTGTGTAATTAAAAAAAATTGGCATTACTGTAAAAATGAATATGTTCTTTAGTCAGATAATTTTATTTTTTAATAATGTGATTAAAAATATTTTTCATACGAATAAAAATAAGAAAATATGTGTACTGTCATCGTGGAATTATCAAGCAATAAAAATATCTACTGAACCAGTCATTCTACAGAGAAACATGAAAATAAATTGGTGCAATTGGGAGGTCTTTCATGTGTTGGGGATAACAGCAGTGGGCTGACGCAGACGCATTTCACTTGGAGTGAAAATTACTCTACAGCATACCTGCTTCCACATTACCGTCACAATAAAAATGTTTTTCTAATTTTACATAAAACAAGTTTACATATAATGGCAAAAGTGACAGCAACATTTTTATCATGATTCAATTAATAATTTTTAGATTTTGCAATTTAAAATCATATCGTAAATCCAATTGATTTTAAAGAGTCAAGAAATATTTTATTGCAATAATAGATTTTTTAAAACGTAGACGAATAAACCTATTAACTTTGAAAGGGTACTGAGATCTGAAGCAAAATAAGTATCATTGTCTAAGGAATTTTCTCAGTTGAACGTAACTGTTGTTGGAATAGCGGCAGGATAAAAAAAATGAAACTGCGAACCGTTAGGTCGACTTCATTGTTTATTTTTTGTCTTGTTTCATCAGTTGTGTTGGTTAAGAAAATGGGTGAAAGCAGACTAAGCGAAATGCGAAACTATTTCTGAGACAAAAGTTTGTTGATTTCGAAATTTTTACAGAGAAAAAAAGGATTTTTTTGTTGCAAGAAATATTTTGCACTGTACATTGATGATAAAAATTTTCTAATGACACAATGAGAATTTTTTTCTTGTAGTAAAAAATTTTTTCTTGTTCCAAGAAAATTTTTGCTTTCAATTTATGATGAGACAAAATTTCTTGAGACGATTAAAAATTATTTTTGCCAAGAAATCCTTTTTTTGTGTAGATACAGTTTGAAGAAAAGAACGGAGCAAGTTGACCAGTCTGATCAATGCGGCAAATTAAAAATTTTCAAACAATTTTTTTTTATCACTATGGATTATTTTACTCCAACATCAACTTTTTCGGCTCTCAACATAATTATTCACTTGACGATTATTTTAGAAACAAATTTTTTTATGGAAAATCTTAAACTGGCTGTAATTGTCCTAGTTGAAAAACTTAACCCATTTTTTATTCAAATCGTGACAACAAATCTTTAAACGAAAAAAAAAAATGTTCCTATTTCAAAAATCTAGCCATTGCTCACAAATATAAAAACCAAACTGTCAGACATCAAATTTTTTAATGCATCTACATGTGTAAAAAAAAGTGTTGACTATCCTAAACTTCAAAACGTGTCAAAACGATGAACTTTTTTTGAACCTTTTTTAAACTTCTGAAAATTCAAGCGAGAAACTAATAAATTTCCTAACACTATTAATAGATGCTAAGACAAAAAATGTTCAGAAATTTTTCAAAATCAGTTTTTTCTGAACGTATTTTGCACTGAAAAAAATAATGGAACCCATCACTTTCAATGTAGGGTCAAGAAAAGCTTACAAATGAGTCGAAAACGTTAAATTGTAGTAATAAGTCACTTGTTTTTTTTTTTTTTTTGTATTTTCAGAAGTTTAGAAATTGTCTTAAAAAAGATCGTGGTTGTGTCTTGTGTCACGTTTTGAAGTGAAAACTGGTCAACATTTTTTCAACGATTGTTTTACCCGGGCATGGTCATGTAAAGTTCTAAGGAGCCATTTTTACACGAAAATTTTTTACAATGAAATTTATGATCTAATATTTACATGATTATTTACTTTAATACTGAATCTCTATTTCAGATACAACTGTTATGAAATACGTAGTGTATGTATAATACAAGAAATAGCTTACCCTGCAGAAAATGAATTCCGGATAAAAAAAAAGTAATACATCGGCGTTGAAAAAAACTCAAGAAAAGTTGAAGAAGTGCTCGACGACGCTGATCAAGCAAACCACTGCACCAACTCGTTGCTGAGCTGAACCTCTTATAAGTCAGTTACGTACCTGTACCGTGTGTGAGCTTTATTACTACCAGATACGCTAGTTATAGACTTTTACGTCGCTTATCGAATAAAGAACAGCATTTTTTTTACCCTAGTTTGAAAAGCCCTCCCACCAACATGCAAAAGTATAATGGTATAAATTTGCTGATGGACCGATTGTTTCATACATATATATATATGAGATAAATAAATAATTAGAGCAGAGTTTCATTGCTGCTTATGATGACTGAACTTTGTTACAATTAATAAATTTTAATTTTTTAATCTACTGCTTCAATTACTTGAGATTGAAATTAATTTTTTTTTTAAATTTGTAAAAGTTAATTAAAATTGTTATTATATATGACACTTGTTAATAAATAAGAATGAATAAATAGAATATTTATAAATATTTATTATTTATTATAATAATAATAATGATAATAAGAACAATATCAAGTATCTGTAGTGGTGTGAGTGGTTAATAATTAACCTGCTTGCCAACGGCAACGACTTGTGCTCAATCGAAAAGTAATTTCTTATCAGTATACAGAAAGCCAATTTAATTGAATTTGTCCAGGCGCAAACGTAAACCTCGTTATTCGTATGTAAGATTATTCAAGACTGTACCATGACCTAAGCATTAATTTTTTCCATTCGACGGTTAGATTTCCTTTTTATTACTAATCTAAATTAAACTTGTTGATTTTAATAAGAAATCTATTTTTAAAAAATATAATCACTCATGATATTATTCACTTTTTTTTTTTGTAAGGAAGAGTAGGGCAAAATAAGCTCCTGTAAAAAAAGGACTTCTGTAAAATGCATGCAAGCCCATTTTGCCCCCATAGGCCCATTTTACCCTTCTCTATACGGAGAGGAAACTATTCCTAGTACGTTTATGAAATATCAACCTATAGGATTGTGGTAATAATTACTGGGAATTTTAGAATATACGCTCATTTTCTGGGAAATTTTTCTATAGATTTGGGAACAATTCCTATTATTACGGCAAAATTTCCTTTCTTGTATGGTAATGATTACCATACTCATAAGAATAATTCCCGTTGGTCAATAACAATAATTCCTATATCCACATTAAAATGATTTTTAGAATTATATGAGAATAACCCCTAAATTTCATGGGAAACATCCTCAGAATATATGTGAAATATTTCTATAATATCATGGTAAAAATTTCCATAATACTACAGTAAACATAACCGTACAGTATAGTAATGATTACCATAATATTTAGAAATTCTTATTTGGACAACAATTACCGTAATAGTATAGTAATGATTATCATGATAATATGGTAATGATTACCACAATAGTACAGTTATGATTACCATGATAGTATGGTAATAACTACTACGATAATACAATATTGATTGCCATTATAGTATGGTAATGATTACTAAGATAATACAGTAATGATTACCATGATAGTATGGTAATAATTAGCATGATAGTATGGTAATAATTAGCATGATAGTATGGTAATAATTACCATTCAATATGGAAATACTTTCTATAATGTCATTATAATAGTAACCATAATATTGTGGGAGTGCTTATTATACGAACACGGTAATAATTACTGTCTTATTATGGTAAGTATTTCTAGAATATGAGGAATAATTACCATATAATACAGGAATAGCTCTTATAATATCATACGAACAATTACCATAATGTTATAGTAATGATTACAATACTATCAAAAAACATTTACCACAAGCACAGTAATGATTACCATAATTCCATAAGTTATCTTTCAAGATTGTATAGAAATGAAATTCATATAAACAGGAGTGATTATCGTAATTAGTATGGGTGTTATTCTTACAATCAGTATTAGAAAAAATGTTCCCATGTAATAGTAACCGTTCTTATAAAGTATTGTAATCATTATAGTAAATTTCTCTCCCTGTAATTAAAAGTTAGAAAAAGTTATTGTATATTACGAAAAAGAATTAATTAGAGAAAAACGTCAGAAATTATTTTACCGGTCTCAAAATATCGAATTATCCTGAAATTACTACCGAAATGAGTAATTTTGATTGTGAAATTATTAAAGGGAAAAAATTAAACTATTTTAGTGACTATTAACAGCGAAGAAAAAAAAAGTATAAATAACAGAACAGAAGGTTAACGACAACAAAATGGTCTCAAATGACCTCGTTAATGAGTTGAACTAAATTTTATTGACGTGCTAAGTGCGATCCTAATGAAAATGTTCTCATAAACACTGTTTTATACTTTTTTTTACATTTACAACTGTAAATATACTTTAACCACAGTAAGCTTTTATCTGAATAATATCTGTTTGTTTACAAAATATTATCTATTTATTATCTTCCAAGTACCATAAATAAAATCTTTATCATTAAAGTGTATTTAATGACAAATGTATTTATATTTATATACCTTTTTAAATACTGCACGATTTACAACTTAATTGCAGTAATAAATCATATATTTGATTTTTATATTATTTAAGTTGATGTCCGCGTAAAAAAATTTACTCAGCAAATGTTCAAAAGTGATGACGATATTGAACTTGAAAACATGCCATAACGAAATTCCTTTGAAATAATTGTGAATTCCTGAAAATGTAATAATCGAAACACAACCCGTGTATGAAACAATCGTCGAAAAAAAGTTGGAAAAATTTTTACTGTTCAAAAATTCGAAACGTGACACAACGACGAACTTTCTTTCAACGTTGTTTAAATTTTTGAAAACTCAAGGGAAAAATTGAGGATTTTCCTGAACATTTTTTGTGCAGAAAAAATGAGAAAATTTAGAATTTTTAATAGCCATTTAAGAATAGACCTTTCCAAAAAAGTTCATAATAAAGAATTTCAAAATTTAAGACAATTCCGAACTTTAATTTGATCATTTTTGATACATTTAAAAAACTCAAGAGCAAAAGAATGTCAATTATTGGATCTGGTCTTGAAAAGTTCTTATAAAGTCAGAAATCCTTTATAATTGAGTTTGAAATCCATTTTTAATTTTTTGAATACCAGCAAAATTTTCGAATTGAGTATTTTCGCTTATAAAATTCAGGAAAACATGCCTGGAAAACAGTCAGTTGGAAGTGTTTTCTACTTTTGAATGTTTTCAAAGATCAAAAAATTTTCAATTCATTAAGAATTGTTTCAAATTTGGAAATTCATGGTAATGTCCATTTTTGGAAAATTTTTTTAATACTTTTTCAAAAAACGTTCGCCATTGTCTCACATTTTGAAATTTAGAATAGCCGCTTTTTCAAAATTTTTTTTTTTTCACAATTATACTTGACTAAAATTTATTTTTTCTTATGTGAATTTTGTTAGTCTCTATTTTCAAAGCACATCCTTGAATTTTGTAAATGCATAAATTTTCCAGAAAAGGTCAATTTTCCCTTTTTCCTGAATATTGTTTCTAAACATGAATTATGAAAATTTTCATTTATTCAAACAATGTTTGCCTAAATTTTTCGGTCTACTACTGTATCTTTTCTTGTCTTTTCTAAAGTACAAAATCATTAAAAAAAATTTTTCATTACGTCACGTCTTCAATTTCAATAGTGATCAATTTTCTAAAATTTTTGAACGACATTATGTACACAAATATTACTAATTACTTTCTACACTAATGTATGCAATAGAGATTCATGTCGAAAAAATTTTGACATTTAAGTAAAAAAAAAAAAAAGTTGAATTTTTGCAAAAAAATGTCAAGTGAAAATTACAGATTTTTTTTTAAATAATAAAGTGAATATTGAAAAAAAAAACTATACATTTACTATGATCTATATACAGAGTAAAAAAATACAAACGAGTCCTTGGAACTGACGAAATGGAAGTCGAGTGTTTACTCCCGTGTTCTTACGTAATATCAGTCGTAATATTGGGCTTGAAATTGAGCTTTGCTCTCTTAGTTCTCCTGGGAAATATGGAGCAATATGTATGGTTTGCTATGAGTGTTCTAGCCAAAGCCATATATCCCGAAAACCGTCTTTTTGTCCACCTGGTATCTTATTCTTCAGTTGACATTTCTCACAGCACACTGATATACACGTGCTTTGTATGTATGACAGTATCAGTTTTATATGACTCGGTTGGATTTAGTTGGATTCGTGATTTCGTCCGTCGGATATTTTTGACGTTGGTATTTCTCAAGACACAAATCTCGTCGCTACTTATACTTATGGGTGACTTATACTTTTATTTAGGTAAAAATACTTTTTATAATATCGGTAATCAATAAGAATTTATACTTCATTAATACTCTAATCATTTTAAAGTGTCTTATTACATTTATTTTAGTCATGTCTGTATTAATTTTCCATTTAAATTCAAAAAATCTAAATGTTGAAATATTAACATATTACAAGCTTGCAAAGGAATCAGCAAAATTTCATTCTAAAGATTTATAAAAATACTGTAACCGAATATTACTTTAGTAGTGATATATATGTATATATACATGTGTGTAAAAAAAAAGTCTGACGTCGAATTTCCAAATGAGACAATTTCGAACTTTTGTCGAATTTCTGTAAAACCTCAGTATTGATAGAGTCATGTGGGATAAGTCTATGCAGTGGGTAAGTGTGCGCAATTTCGGACTGAAATCCATGGGTTTGCGCACACTTGCCCCACATAACTATAAACAAATAAATTATAGAACAGAGCCAGGAAATGGAATCAAATTTTTCCAAAGATATATTTTCAGAAAATTTATTCATTTCTTATTGATCGATCTAAAAGTTTCGAATTTTTTTATTTTTTTGAAATTTTTCGAATTGGAGTCTCAGAAATTATTAAAATTTACAACATTTCAATAAATCTCATGAGTTTAAGTTTGAAAAAATTAAAAAATTTCAAACTTTCACACTGATGTTAATGGAAAAATTTCTTAAAAATTTTAATTTTTGACCAATTTTCGGTGCGATTTTTTTATATTTAAGAAATTTGGTTAAAAATATAGAAATTTTCGGTAAACGTCTTCTTGCAAAATTTTTAATTCATCTTTTAATTCCATCCTCGAATTTTTTCGAATTTTTTTCGAATATTTGTATGTTTGTATTAATACTGAAATATCCTTGAAAATTTTTTATTCCATTTCTCGATTGTATTCTATAGTTTTTTTGCTGGTATTTCTATTAGTGATGAGATTTTACAAAAGTTTGAAAAATTACGACAGAAATCCGGAATTGTTTCAAATTTTGAAGTCCAACATTGAACTTTTTTTTACACTGATATATATGTTGAATAAATCTATACTGATAAAGACAAGATATGCTGGGATTCAAGGCGCCATTTTATCCAAACGTGACCTTCCTTCAAATACGAAAATTTGGACGTGTATACTTTACACAAGTATGAACTTATATTGGATAACTTTTTTATTCGTTTGAGCAAAATTAATCCGAACGATTAAATTACAAATAGAGCATTCGTGTTAATAAACTTTTTGATTTAAAATTATAATAACAAAAGATTGAGTGATATAATTTTTCGTAACATTGATAACTACCACAGATTAATTTTATTACTTTTTACATGATCATTAAATTAATTACAAAGTCGCATACATTGGAAAAATTTGCGGAGTACTTGGATTAAATCCGGTGCGGATTTTATATGAAGTATATGATTTTGTATTTATTTAATCTCCTTTGAGTTGAATTGACTCCGAAGGATTGGAATAAACTTCAAAATCACTCTGCTGAAAAAGAACTTCCTTTTAAAACCCGATTTTTTACACTGATGTCGTAAACTTATTCTTAATATCCTTAGATTAAAAATGAGAAAAAATAATTTTGTTAACGAGTAGATTTTTGTGATAAGAAATTATTTTATTACAAATTTGTAGTAGTCATCGTTTGATACAAGAAACGGTTTTTTAGTTGAAAAACAAATTATTTTAGGAAATAGAACACTTGTAATTTTTTTAAGATTGAAGACATTTTTTGGGCATTAGAATTAATCACTTTTTTAATATAAAAAGTAATTTCTCTGGGTTAAGAAATTAATAATTCATTGATCCAAGACATTTATTTTTTCTTAATGAGCAAAAAAAAAAAGATTATGAAAAATTATAAGTATCAATTTCTTCATATATATAGGTATAGATATATATGTAAATTTTGAATAGTACTCTTGTACTTTTTAATAGACAGCCGCAAATTTTTCAACATAAGTTTTCTGTTCCTACACAATGCAACTCATTTTTCAAAAAATATTTAATGAAATTTTTAGAATTTTTTTCCAAAAAACATAATATTTCTTATCCTCTTTACTAATGTTCTCAAGAGCATCAAACACCGTCGGTTACTGATTTCAAACGAAATTCGGCACGTACCTACTGAATAATTGTCTGAAAATTTTATTTCTTATCTTAATTAAAGTCTGCTCATTAAAAACGCATAATTTTGAAGATAATAGAAAATCACCTCGGAAATTTTCCATGTGAACGAGATATTGTTCAATTTTTTTTTTTGTCTGCTTGGAAATGAAAGTATTTCTTGTACAAATATATATTTTAAAAATAGACATAGATACAAGTTTTCTTTCAGTTAATTCCGAACACTGGATAGTGAAAGTGAGTTATAACAGAAAAGGGTAAAATACCCGTTAGGAGAAAATGTAACTCAAAGGGTTGTGCTCTAGCTGTTGAAGTAAGTCAAGTGTTAGCGGTGAAAGCGGAACCAACTCTCATAAAAATTCATCTTATTTATTTCAAAACTGTATACTTGGAAAATAAGGTGATGTCTACAGCAACTGTAAGTATACGTTTTTGTGGGTTTAATTGCAACTTTTTTTTATGCGCTTCGATAGTAAATGAATGTCAATATAATCTTTACAGAACCCGGGTAATATTTGACTGAAATCATACCATCTTATTCGAAGTCACCTAAATTCGGCCAAAATCACACCGAAATTTGATTATTCGACTGTTTCTAGACCTCATTATCGGCCAAATTTCGGACTGGCTAATTTTCGGCCCCGTGTTGACATCTTGGGTATTTTAGTAGCTTTAAATTTTTTTTACCTGGGAAAGTAGTCGTTCATTTTTGTTAATTATGTTAATATCAAATTCGAATATTGACAAAATATTATATATTATAGTTTGCAACTTATTAATTACCATGAATTATTATATTTTAAATTAATGAGATTATTAAAAGTAATGATTTTATATAAAAATTACAATAATTTTGAGTAAAATTATGGAATATTTGTGTGAACTAAGTAATATCACAAGGACACATGTGTTCACTAAATTGTGGTTACAAAGTGGTATAAAATATGCAGATATATATGTGTATACATAATTCAGTAGATACAAGTGTCTATGAGCTTATTTAAACGTAATGGTAAAGACTTAATGGTATAGCGAAATTTTGACTACGGTAATTATTATCCGCAAAAAAAAAATTTTTTGGCGCGAAAAATTTTTACTTATCCTAAGAAAATTTTTACTCACCCTAAGAAATTTTTATTTACCCAAAAAAATTATTTGCATCATGAATTAATAACAAAAATTTTTTTGAAGTGAGAAAAACTTTTCCGAGGATGAGCAAAATTTTTCGAAGGGTAAGAAAAAATTTTTTAAACAAAAAAGTCATTTTTTTCTTTGTATGGTTGTCAATTTTTCAATAATTTATATATTTATATAAATTTTTGAATGTTATATTCATTTGAATTTCATTGAGTTTGTTATGTTAATTTTGAAAATTAATATTTCATATATTTATTGCTAATTATATGTAAAATAGTCATTATATATTTTATCTTTTGATATAATTTATGTACCAAAAGCCACATCGCGTAGATAAATAAATGAATATGTACAGATATGTGAATTAATTTTAGATGAATTTAAGCAAATCCACATCATGATTTGTAAAATAAATATGCATTAAAAAAATTCGGTATTTTATGTTTTTCTCTAGAGAAGAAAATATGTAATGTAATTTGTGGATATATTCGAGTAATAAAGTTACTACAAACTATTCCAATGATACTAAAAATACGAAAGGTTTTCCTGTAATCCTTTTTTTTGAATCTTGGACAATTTTCCATTATTACTCTGGATAGAAAAATAAAATATAAGATAATAAAATGTAAGATAGCAAAAGTATATTCAGTTAGAATCAAGAAAATGTTGGAGTGGTAAGTGGATTGAAGTCTTTTTCATATTTATTGAACAGAAAAAGAACATAGATATATACATCGATATGGAGGTTGGAAGTCGCAAAAAATAAAAATCAAGTGGAAGAACAAATAAAATGAATTTTTCATACTTATGGTATTTTTTCATAAGGAAAATTATCCCGCGTAAGAAAAAAATGTTCAAAGCTCGAACATCGAAATGTGACACAATTTCGTATATTTTTCGAACATTTAATGATTCGATTTTTTTTGAAAAGAAAATGTTTTATAAAAAACTTTTTGTATTTTTTTTTTTTTTTTCGAACTTTTAGTTTTGATCAATTGATTTTTTGTCTTTTTTGTGCCTTGTAAAAAAATTTCCTTAAAGGCAAAAATTGTCATCAGTATTTTTTAAAAATGTAACTTAGTATTTTTTATTATATGTTCATGCAAAAAAAAAATTAGGCAGCAAAAATTTTTAACACAATCATTTTGATGTTAATTGAAAAACCGTCAAAGTGAAATGGACATAAATAAAAGAAAATTTTGGACTTGGAAAAATTTAAAGAATTAGCAAGAATTAGAAAACTTCTATCTACACGGAAAGAAAATTATAGGAAGTATTCCTATGTATTATGGGAATGGTTCCCTTAATGGTATAGGAATTGTACCCATACTATCATAGAAATGGTTCCTATATATTATAGGAACCATTCCTATACCATTATGGGAACCATTTCCATAATACTTAGGAATACTTCCTATAATTTTCTTTCCATGTAGAAGTAATTTTCACACTTTTCTCTGAATTAATATTTTCATGATAGTATAGGGAGCATTCCCATAATATTATATGAACCATTCCGATAATGGTATGGGTATCATTCCCATAATTATGGTTAACATTCTTATAATTATGGGAACTGCTCCCATAATTTATAGTCGTTATTCCTATACTGGTATAGGATGAAATTTCACAAAATTATAGGAACCATTCCCATAATTTTCTTTCCGTGTATAGAATTATTTCACAATTTTATTCCGGAAAATTTCAATCGACTGATATTTGAAAAATTTATGAGCCCAATAAAATATTATATTTTTAAATTTTATTTAGGCTATGGAAGTTTAAATCACAGCTCTTACTACTTTGCAATCATTTCATCTTTCCAACACTACTTTGAGGGCATGGAGATCAAAATTACAGTTTGACTGCGAGCGGCAAGTCTGATAACAGAAATATTGAAGGTATCTAGTCTCCACATTTCTGATTTCGAGTCAAGATCTCATATATTCATATGAAAACTTGGTCCAAAAATTAGTAGTGAACTTTGCCATTTTTTTTTTTTTTACTTATTAGGGGTGAAAGGGGAAGGTGTTTGGTCAATTAAAAATTTTTTAATCTATTATTAAAGTAAATCCAAAAAATTACACAACTGTCAATCAAAAATCTGAAGAACGTTTTTTCTCTACTTTTCGAAAATTTAAAAAAAAAAACACATCTTAAAAAATGTTAAAAATTTCTGACAAAAAAGAAAATAAAATTTGAATCGAGGAAACAAAATATCAGATTACTATTAATTAGATTCGTAAAATTCTGAATTTGTCGTTAGAAGTAAAAAAATTGTTTTGCCCTTTTGTTATGTTACTAGAACCTTCGGATCAATTAAAAATAAAAATTTGTTATTTTATTCTAACCTTCAATACGAGGAATAGGGGAGACCGGGGCAAGACGGCCCACTTAAGCCGATTATTATTCTTTGTGGTTTTAACCATCAAGTCAATTTACTCTCGTCCAACTTTAACTCAATTCACCAAAATTTTGGTGAAGCTCTTGAAAAAAAAAGTTTTTTTTTGGAGGCAAGACGGCCTCCTCCGAAAAAAATGAAAAAAAAATTTTTTCGTTTTAATTGTAAAAAAATTTCCCGCATTATAAATGTTTATATTTTTTTCTTTAACAACTCTATTTACTTTTATATTACTCGAAATAACCTTTTTTGATATATTACGAGTAATTTGTTCACTTCTGTAGAAAAAAATGAGTGTTTTAATTTTTTTCCAAAGGATTGTTACTGTCTCTCCTGTCATGGACTGTATTCGGAATCAAAAGAATCATAGATTCAATGTCAAAAATGTAAAGAATGGGCTCATGATTCCTGTGCAGGAGTTGACGAATATTTTTCCGATATGTAAATTTGTGAATATTGTGAAGATTAATTTATAATACATTTAAATTAAATTTAATATCTAAAAAATTATTTTTGTAACATTTTAATAATTAATGTTGTTAATTTTATAAATATATTATTCATAATGTTACATATAATAATTATAATTGTTCTGTTGAATTCTATAACAAATTATATGAATAAATTAAAAGTTATTTAATAAAAAATAACTTAATTGATTAATAATTATTTTTCTATTGAATAAAAAATTGATTATCGGTATTTTTAACTTTTTCAAATGCTCTATTTTACTCTAAAGCCATAGAATTAACCAAAAAATGATATTTCTATTAAATTAATCATGACTAGGTTATAATAATATGAAATATATTATTTTTAGAATTTTTGAGTGGTTCATTTTGCCCCTAGTTTCACTTATAGGGCTAAAAATGAGTAAATAATCTGAATTTGTGATAATCAAAAGAAAACAAAAAAAAAAATTTTTAGTTAATTTTTGAGGTGGGCCTTCTTGCCCCGGTCTCCCCTAGTTGACTCTTGATCTGGACTAAAATCATGACTTGGTCGAGACATTTTAGTCACAAAGTTTCTGCCAGAGTGAGAGTATAGAGATGGAGGATGGCTTTCATTCGAGCCAGCACACAACTTTGCTTCGGGCGTTGTCTGTAATATATAATAAGGGTCATGAGAAAAGAGAAGAGATGAAGAGAAGGAGGATCTCATCTCATTCGATACGATCCCCACCTCGTACTCATCTCATTTCTTTCTCTATCTCTTACTCTGATAGTTCTGTTATCCTTCGTCTAAAAAGGGAACAAAACAACAGAAACCAAATTTTATCCATACCCACGAACCAGCCGTCTTGTCAAATTTCATTTCTTTGCGACAGTACTATACATCGTCGTTGCCTCGACAGTACTTTCTTTACTTTAGGACTTTGTAACAAACATGATTTCAAATAATATCTTTGCTTATATACAGTGCAAATAAAATTCGGTTGCTCAACAAATATTTTCGTCTGCCACCAGCTGGTATTAAGCCAAAACATATTGAGGTTTTTTATATATGATGTATGTGAAATTTCTCAGCAATGGATTTAAACTTATAATGGAATCAATAAATTTAAAAAAAAATATGGGAAAAAAAAGAATTAGTAGAGTACTGTTGAAAATTCTACACGAAGAAAGAAATATATATAGGGAACTGTTCAAAATATGAGTTGGAATTACTAGATTTGTACTGTAAACTTAATAAGAACGTTATTGAAATTGTGTAAATTTTATCATTTTCCATATTTTATTTTATTTTAGGGGAGGGGGAGGGTTAAAAGTGTCAGTCGAAAAATGTTTTTCTTTCTTTACATCCAATAATTTAATTCCGTATGATGGAGGGTGGAGTTGGATTTGAAATTTTCGAAAAAATCAAAATATACCTTCGAATAACATCAAAAAGGATATGGCACTCGTTATAAAGGATATAGTGTATTTTTCATGTATATCTTGACATAAAAACAAGAATTTCATATTCATATTTGTTTAAAATATTAATTATTTTTTTATGCGAAACGTAATTTTTCTTTATGTAAATGGCTCTTAAGAAAATTTAATTTAATTAAATTTATTTAATTTCCCGAAATCTTTTTTCTACACCTTTTTTAGGGGGTGCCTATTTTGTCCGCAAAAAATGAATAATTTTTTTTTAAGGGCAGCTGAAAATTTTTTCTATTCAATTTGAATTAAAAAAAAAGTATTAACGTATTCAAGTCACCGAAAATAGTATTTCCTGAAGTATATACCCCCCCCCCTCCTCTATTTAATAATTTTTATTATTTGAGTATAACAATAAATACAAACTACATTATTAAACTTTACTATATGTTTAGTGAAATTGACCATCCAAAATAGTAAATTCTTCTATTCACTTTAATAAATTTAACTATATTAGAATGGAATTAAATAAAATTAAATTTTTCAACTTATTTATTATTATTGTAATTATTTATGGCATGTGTATAAATATTGGTGTCAATTTTAATATTTAAATATCAATTGACTTGACCGAGATTCGAACCCTGATCTCCCGCGTGTGAATTCTGTCCTCAGTCTACTAGTCCGTAATCTCCTTTGAACGAAAGTCTCTGAACTTGTCATACATTTTCGCATACGTTATCGCTACCAATTGTTAATTTTATCGATCTGTTTCGAAAAATTACAAACCTTTTAGTAATTTTTAGTTGCTCTAATATTTAATACTACGATATTCATCTGATTTACAGAAATTACTATAAAAATAGTAACTTTCCATATTGCATAATAATGATTTATAAAATAAATCATGAGTAATAGATTATGGCATGGATTAGTTCTAGTATGAGCCGACAGGTTGCGCTGTGTCACAAGAAAACAAATGAGAATCTTAGCGCTAGAGCGAACCGAGTCTCTAAAATGTTATAATATTTTCGAGACTCCTTTTCTTCGTGTAATGGACTAATATAAGATGAAAAATTTGTAAATTTTGTAAAATTTATGTTGTGGATAAAAATAAGTTCAAGATACAGTCGAAAATTTTGAAAAAAATTTATTATAAAAGATGGGGATTTAGTAGGTTGACAATAGTTATTCACTATGAGGTAATTGGTAAAAGTTTATGGCAACAGGTGGCTAGTGGACCGCGATCGCGTAACTTTATGACAAGATCCAAACGAAATATATACTAGTATTTTATTTGTTGATCTCAATAGCATAAATTATAACTTGAGGTTTGTAAATAATTTAATATAGGTGAGGGCCAGGCAAAATGAGGACGGTAGAGAATCATTTACTTTCTTCATATTAATACGATAGTAGATTACACTTCGATTTCAAGGCCGAATATTTTTAATTAACGTTAACAATAATTTCCATTCCAATAATTCCATATAATTTCCAATAACAATAATTTCCATACCAATAATTCCATATAATTTCCAAAAAAATTCAAATGACAAAAATTTCATAAGAAATATTTTTTGTAAGACAACATTGTTTTTTATATATAAGGAAATGAAGGCGTCAAAAGAAAAATTTTTTTCAAAGCAGTCCTCCAAATTCGGTGAAAAAAAAAAAAATGGTTTTTTTCATCGTCAATTTTTCATAAGTTTCACACATTTTAAAAGTGTTTCAGCATCACTGGCTACCCGAAGCCCGGCGACCCACCGTTACAAGGTGATAAAAAAAAAAATTCTTTTGTAACTTAGTTTTTTTAGGGATTCAAGAAAAAACAGAATATTCAGGATAAAATAAGACATCTTAGAAAATGTAAAAAAAAAAAATAACCGTTTTTTTCTTAAGAATTGTTTAGGGGTTGGCATCATAACCAGCAAATATTTTTTTTTTTTTGAAATTATTGTTAAATTAAATTGAAATGAATACAATTTCAATCCGGTGCTCAAAAAAGATGATAACTTACTTGAGTAGACTATCTTGCCGCGATTCTCTCTAACACTGGACACCTCAGTTCGCTATAAAATAATTAAACCCGTTTTGAAAAAATTAAAAAAAAATCATTAAACTTTTTCGATTTCTCTTTTGCTCGGCTCTTCCTGAGCAGCACTCAATAATTTCAATATAATGTTAAAAAAAAAATTACCATTTATCGAATCGCTTAATTTACGAATACTGATAAGTTTACGAATTCTTATAAGAATTTCCAAATTTACTAACTTTTGAATAAAAATTCAAAACTGAATTCACGGCAGATATTTAAAATTAAGTTTTTTAATTTATTATTAATCTATATGGTAATATAAATTATAATTATCAGACTCTATGCAATTATCCTTTTGTATTATAAAATAAATAACGTATGTTATTTAAGCACGAAGTAGCGGCTAGCCGACTTTAAGAAATAATTTTTTAGCTGCAGCATTTCTTTAAAGTCACGCACATGTCTTATCGATTAAATTTATGCTCATACACGACGACGTAATAACATAAATTTATTCGCGTCTTCAGAGATAAATACATATTTTCTCTTTTATTAATAAATGATAGGACTATACAAGTTTATATGGAGAAAATTAAAAGAAAAGAAGATTTAATTAGCCGGGGTAATAAGGGGCATGTATTGAATGGCAGTAAATTTTTTTTGAGAATTGAAATTCAAAAAAACGGAGGGGGGGGGGCGGTAACCTAATACATTGAATTTTTTTGTTTTGATGATATTCAGAGGGAATAAAAAATTTTTCATTTTCTGAGGGCAAAATGGGGCAACTCTTAATAAAGGTAAAAAAAAAATTTCTGGAAGTTATTTAATTAATTAATTAAATAATAATAATTAGTTGAAAGGGGTAAAGCGAAGTGTTTAAGAAAATACTATGGTTTTAAGGACTCAAATCGAGGACCCTCGTTTATTTTTACTAGGGATTCCCTAAAAAAGACGAAAAAAAAAAATTTTCTGCATATTCAATAAAATTGATCAAATTAAATTTTTGGTGAGCAATTTACATAAAGAAACATTGCATTTTACACATTTATTGGATGCAAAAGAAGAAAACTAAATTTTTACTGGTTTTTATCATAAATCAAAAGCCATCAACATTTTTTGACTGAAACTCGATTTTTGAAAAAGTTTAACAAAAAAAATTCAAAATAATACTCAATTATGTTTACAAAGTTGATTTTGGAATGCTTAAAAAACATTTGAAAAATAATATTGTTTTTATAAAATTTTGGGGGTACCCCGTTCTATCTACCCTACTCCCTTTCGCCTCCCCACCTCTTCCCCTAATTAAATTTCAAAATTATAAAAATTGTAAATATTTTAGTTGATTACTGGAATACATCTGACGTAAATTGATACTGGGAATTCTTTTATTGTAAAGTGATAAGAAAAAAATTCAAATTAATTTCATGCCATTTTTTTGCAAAAATAAATTTTTCGAAAACATTGAAAAAAAAAATTTTAATTTTTTAATTATATTTACAAAAATGATTTTGTAATTTTTATAAAATTTTAGGGGCGCTCCATTTTGCTCCCTCCCCTATCCAGTTTTGCCCCTCCCTTATATTAATATATTATGAATATGCGTATAAAGGCCTTGAATATAAGCAATTCTGCTGATAATAATGGAAATTTCAGCGGTTATAGCACAGCGGCATCTAGAAGCCGATGATTGAAATTGATCGTAGAAAGCAGTTTCGGTTGACTGGTCCATTCTGCTAATGGTAACGACCCAGGGCCAGGTTTGTGTCTCAACTAAGGTTCTCTCTGCACCACAACAAACCAGGCGTGGTTATTCTATTATTCCATACTCAGGGCGCAACGATTCTCGCGCAAGATATTGTGCTACACCATCACTATTTTACTAGCGCATGCGCAGCTGAATGTTTACCCATAGGAAAACTTTCTGACTGGGAAATGAAATTTGTAAAACATAACTAAAATGTCAATAAACTGTGGGGTAGTGGTTGCTATGATCAATTAGACTGATGTAAACATATTTATTTAGATAATCATCAAATATATACTTAAACGTACCATCATGTAGTTAATTTATGAGCGAGCTAATTAAGACGGTTTTTTTTATATAAATAAATATCACAATTTATTGCAAGGGAGCATGTTAGCCCTTATGTATATTGTAGCAATTTTTAAATTTGTAACTTTTTCTGTTATTTTTATATTTATGTTTTTTTTATGATTTTGTTTATTTATAGAAAAAAAATATGACTAAATATTTTAAGAATATGTAGGTCAATTGTTGAAAAGCAATTAATATAGATCACGTTGGTAAGTATGCGTTTAGTAGAATAGTTTTCGAGCTCTTTATTACCGACCAAAATTTATTTGAATTGGTTCCAAATTTTATGAGTAAGAAATTTTAAAAAAAAATTGACAGCATCAATTAAGAGAATGGACTTATCCAATAATATTTTATTATCATTATATTTATTCGCAGAAAATAAAATAAAATTTTCCGGGTCAAATTTTACTGTTTATTTGATGAATTTAATTAACGAGTAAAGTTTAATAGTTTTGTTGGTACAACTTTTTAGTTAGACTATTGTCAGACATGTTTTCAATAATTTTTAGTCTGGTTTTAGATGCGCCTTAAGAAGGTTCTAAAAAAGTTCCGCATGTGGAACTTCAACATGAGACAGATTAGAACTTCGAATGGAACATTTTGAAACGTTAGAAATTTTAATGTTAAAAAAAGCATTTATGAGCAAATTTAGAGCCAAAAAAAGATATTCTTGGAATTTTTCATGGACACTCAAAAAAAATTCCATAATCACAACTTTTGACTTTTTTTTGGAGCTTATAAAGACGTCCTATAAACATTTCAAAATAGTTCCAAAATCACCACTTTTTACTTTCTTATAGACTAAAATTTCATTCCAAAATATTCCAAAATCACTACTTTTGCATCATTTGTAAAACAACGACGTTCTAGAAACATGCTAAGATAATTCAAAAATCACTAATTTTGAATTTTTTATAGAATGACAATAAACGTCCATAAAAAATTCCAAAAAAGTTTTCAGAACGTCCTTTTTCGACTCTAAATTTGCTCATAAATGCTTTTTTTACCATTAAAATTACTGACGTTCCAAAAAAGTTACATTCAAAGTTCTCATCTGTCTCATGTTTAAAAGTTCCACATACAAAACTTTTTTGGAATTTTTTTTTACACGGCATCAAGATCAAAATCAAAATTTTTATTTATAATATTTTGCAAATTTTTGTTTTTATCCAGCCCAAAATCAACACTTTTCGGTCTATTATTTTCAAGCCTATTTTTGATGTCTCTAGATCAAAAATGACTTAAAATTTTTAAAACGGACAGATCAACTATAGTTCAAAAACAGATAATTACAGACCACTACAGTCAAATTTAATTGTCGGATTTCATTAACGCTAAACTTCCTCTCAATTTTCACCCCCACAACGAGCTTCGATGTCTTCCACCCGATGCTCTAAATTAGTATATACAAAATTAAAACTGTCTTAAAGTTGGAAGTTCACTTTTGGCAACCTTTTCAGAGCATGTTTGGACCAAATTTTGTTACACAGAAATGCTCTTAATAAAACATGCGTTTTTGGTTTTTTTTTTTTGTTGTCTGACACATCGAACATAACTTTAATTATTAGAAGTTGTCAAGGATTCTTGAAATGCTTTTCATAATCTGGCCACCATTGAGATTTGTAAAACATTTGGAATTTGTTAAGTCCTTGAAAGATTTACAGGAAAATAAAGAGCAGAGAAAACGTCTACGAAAATAAGATCTTTATAGCTCATGTAAAAAAAATAGGGTAAATTCTTCAAGGAAGGGCAAAAATATGAGAATATTTGTGATATTTTTTTCCAGATGCTGTGACAAAATAAACACTTATAAAAACATAATTGTTTTTAACAAAATATTTTTTCAAAATTAAGAATCTTCAAAATTTATTATCGTCTCATTAAATTAAAAAAAAAAAGCCGACCGATTTTTTAGAATTTTCGTTTGAAAAATTTTTCCAAAATAAATAAATAAAATGCATGCTTTTTTTTTCAAAAAAATGAAATTTCACTTCTGGGCACGCATTTTTTTTTTTTTTTATTTTTTACTCTAATCAAAAAAATGTTTTCATATTTTTGAAATAAAATGAATGAAACGTTCGTATTCCGATATTGCAATCATTCAGATTGAAAATTTCGAGATTTGTCCAAAAAATTAATTAATTTAAGAAAAATATTTTCTGTTGTTCAATAAATTTTTTAAAATAAAAATTATTCATTTATATGTATTAGACTTTTTTCATCTTGAAATATTTTTTGCTTATTTGTTCTGACACCATTTTTTTTTAGTCTCTATTAAGGACTCTCGGTTCATTTGGTTACACTGTAACACGCCCATCTTCTCGTTCATAATCGACCACCCAGCAAAATCTTCTGCAGCCACCTAATCTTCATTATAATAATTACAAAATATATTATAAAAAAATTAAACTTCCGCGGGAACTTAAAAAAATTCGACTTTGTATCATTTTGCCATTAAAAATAAATTTACTTTTTTAATTACAAAATTATACAAAACGTCAACTTTGTAGCATAAATTTGCATTCATTTAATTTTTTATCTAAATAGTATTTTATAACATAAAAACGTAAGTGCACTTTGCGATCACATTAATAATTTATAATCTCCTTTATTTATAAAAAAAAAGTAGTTCAATTTATTCAAGGTAGTAAAAATTTTTCCTCCCCAGAAAATTTTTACTTGCCTTAAGAAATTTTTCGCATTACGAATTGATAACAAAAATTTTTTAGAGGCGGGAAAAAATTTCTTGGCTCAAGAATTTCTTTCTCACCTCAAAAAATTATTTTTTGTTCCAAGAAAATTTTTTCTCGTTCCAAGAAAATTTTTTGTTCTTAATTTATAATGCAAAAAATTTTTGAGGGCAGAAAAAAATTTCTTGGCACAATAATTTCTTTCTCATCTCAAAAAATTATTTCTTGCTTCGAGAAAACTGTTGGTTCTTAATTTGTAGTGCGGAAAATTTCTTAAGCCAAAAAAAAATTTCTTGAACCAAGAAAAAATTTTTTTGAGCGAGAAATCTTTTTTTTCTGTGATAGCTCTGAGATAAAAAAACAAAACAAGTTGGTCCATGTGACGATAAACCAACGATTGCACGTGGGCAAGAAGAGTCGTTGACTTGTGTTTATTACTTTACGGAAGCGCTCTTTAAAAACGCATTGTGCACTTTTATGGGACAACAATTATGCCCTAAACTCTTAGTAACTCCCACTTTACTTTACATACCCAACCAATTATATACTACAGCTAGAATGTGTATCGACATCCCATATATTAACCACATGAATTATGTATTTCATCGTAATCATGTATCCGCACATGCGCTCATTACGCTCATTATTCATTAATATTCCAATGTATTACTATATTTAAACTTTTTATTCGATATAACCTTGAATATAAAATGAGGTTCAGTCAACGATTAAAATATTTCTCTGGATTTTATTAAAATACAGTCCAAGCTCGTTATAAGCAACTTCCCCTATCGCGCGATCAGTAGCAGAATACTAACAAATGGAATGAAAATAAAAATGTCGATCTACTGCTTAAACATTATAAGATTCTATAAAAACTATGTGTTAGTTATTACGGAACTTTAATGTCTTTTGTATTTTTTTTATTAATTCTCCAGGCAAGGTCGAAGGAAAAACATAAAAGTCTTTTTTTATTGCCTACGCACGACACTCTACAGGAAGAAGAAAAAAAAATTGTACAGTTACTTTACAGTACTCAAGAGCCGAAAAATATTTAACCCTTTACGGCAATATTTACAAGGCAACACCGCGAAAAAAGGGTTTTTAAACTCTTAATTTATTGTTGAAATGGCATTGTCGTAAACGACAGCTATAACAACAACACGAAAAGTTTTAAGCGAATGTTCATTCAGACTTGGACAGTCTCCGTGAAAGTATATACCGAGTTTCTTATATTTATATTAATTATACAAGTGCTTTGATAAGTTTTTCCAAAAATCATACTGGAGAGAGGTGGGAAAAATCAGGACATGAGAATTTAAAAATTTTTGGTGTAAAAATGGTCCCGAGGACTTACACCGTGTCCATAGCGTAAATGACGCTGTGAATTTTTTTCGGTGTGAAATATCAAGCGGTGCACTTTTAACACGGTGGAAGTGTTATCTCTTACACCGTTTACGCTGTAAAAAATTTTTGGACTCAGTGTAGTGTAAATGACGGTGTAAAAATTACACCAAATATTGTGTTCAATTTAGCCGGTGTAAATAAAACATTTTAACATCGTCAAGTAACACGGGATGGTGTAAAAAAGCTGATTACACCGTATTAAAATTACACGGATAGATAATTTACACCAAGGATTTTTTACACCACACGGTCGTATAAAAATCTCGAGGATTATTTTTACACCAAATTTTTTGCGTAAAATTTACACCATCAATGGTGTAATCGTTATAATTCGCACGGCCAAAAATTTAACATTATCTGTCATGTAACTTTTCGGTGTTTAAAATTTTTACACCAAATTATTTACCCCACGTGAACTCTGAATTTTTTCTATAATGTATCAGAAATTTATTTTGATCATTCATTTTTTTTTATGATTCAATTTTCGTAAATTGTCGGTGTCAACTTATAAATATATGTAGAACTATAAAAAAAGTAAGTATTGTTTTAAATAAATAGAGTAATAATATTCTATATTATATTTTTGACGTTTACTCCTCAAAAAAATAATTTTGATCCTTTTAACAGAAAAAGTTTTAGCGACTTCCATCATATCCTTTCCTTACTATTTCTTACCATCATCCCCTATGTAATGTTTTCAACACGTCTATACATGGTGGCGTCATCCAATCCATTTTTATCCACCAATGCGGGAAAAGGCATCAGACCGCAGCATAGTTTAATCTATAGAAACGTTAGGGAGGGGTAGTTTAGTCTGGAAAAACGATAAAAGTAACGGAGAATAAAAATACAAAGTGGTAAGATGGATGCGAAAAAATAAAGTTGAGGATATGATGAGAGCAAGTAATGAATGGTGATGGAAGGGTGTGGTTGTTATTTTCATTATATTTACCAACCGGAATTTCATAATGCACTTTTTTACGCATTACATTATTCACTGTCGTTAGTACATAAAATTACGCTTGAATTAAAATTCAACCCTATGTACTCTACATGTTTTATTAATTGCGTCAACATATTTTTTGTCTGCAATTTTTTTTTAATTATAAGGTAAATGACCTAGTACCCAATCAGGAGACTAGTACTAGATCACTACATATATTTGTATATCTATATTTACTAATTTTACTAAATATAAATATACACATACAAATACATGAGTGATGGGTTACTAGTCCCCTGATTGGGTACGGGGTCTCAGATTTTACTTACAATTAATAATTAACAACTTATTTGAATGCATACAGAAAGAAAGGATTTCATGGGGTAAGAAAAATTTTGAGTTACGAAATGAAAACAAAAATTTTCTTAGGACTCCTCTCTAAAAGTGGATTAGCGAAGTTTACTAGCAAATTGTGAATATTCACTAATTCAGTTTTAGAAAGAAGAAAAAGTGTTTTGACGCAAGAAATTTTTTCTCGATCCGAACATTGTTTTCTTGACTCAAGAAAATTTTTTCTTGCCCGAAAAAAATTTTAGTTTTAAATTAATTATGAAAAAAATTTCTTAGGGCAAGTAAAAATTTTCTTGAGGTGAGTAAAAATTTTTTGCTCCGAGAAATTATTTTTTTCTGTGTACTGACTTTTATCTGGAATCATGAAGTTTTTTTTCGGTTAGCTAATTAAGCACGAAAACTATTTTTTTTTCCCATTTAATTTGAATAATTATTATTAAAAATAGTCAGGTTTCAAGACAAAATAATAAATACTAATATCGTTGTACAATATTTTATTATAACTGCATCGAGATAAGAATCAATTGATAAAAAATGAGTATCTTTTGCAACTGGTTTATTATTTTTTTTTCTTTGTTTTTTTTTTTTTTTTTTTTTTTTTTTTTTTAAATCTTGCGTAAAGAAGATTGACGGTTCCAATTTCTTCTCAAGATGGGTGATGACATTTTTATAAAAACTGACACTTCATAAAAAATAATAGACTCTACTCTAAGAGATTACTATAATATACAATAATATTTTCTTATCTTCTTCTCAAATGACTATCATTAAAATATGAAAGAAACAACTTGCGAAATTTTAATACGACATATCCGGGAAAAAAAAAATAATTTAGATGGAATGATATAATTTTATTGACGTAGAGCTGTACTCAGCTTCATGCTGATCATAAATTTTAATTTTAAAGAATCTTTAGTTATACATTGGGTCCCAAAATTTCTTCCAAAATTAAAATAAATGGATTTTTCATACACTGTAACAAAGCTGAGGTAAGTCCAGGTGGTGTAGGCGTTAAAATTTTCGTTGTTAAATGTAAGTCTCTTCCCCCCCCCCATATAGTTAACTTTCATTACTTTTTTTTACAACAATATTTAAAATTTTAATGCTTCTTACCAAAAGAAAACATAAAAACTTGAAATAAATAAAGGCTTAGATTTAAATTTTGATGGGAAATTCAAATTTATAATAAAAAATTTCAAAATTTGTGCGAGTCTATATATATATTATATAATATAATATAATATAATAAAAAAATTATATGGGGGATTGGAAGTATTGACCGTAGTGTCGACGCGCGCATGATTTCCGTGAGAACTAAACACAAGATGATCATCATGGCGGTACCGCAACCCAAATAGAGTAACATGTAAGCCCAGTGACTCAAATCAATTTGCTACATAAATTGACAGGCGTAATTTTACTTAGACTTCGAGACATTCGACCCGCATCCGTCCGCTGCTTCCTCTTTAAGCTCCACCCGGTTTCCCTGTTATTATTTACGATTCAAAAATCTTAGAATGGCTTTTTGTCTTAACTTTTAAAACGTTCCGACGGATCGTGGGATATTTAAATAACATGACAGCTCAATCCATTTTTAGTTTCCTATAATTTACCATTACGAAAATTTGTTTATTTTTCCATCTTTACTCGGATATAAATAAAATATTCGTATTACAAAAATACAAATTTGGAACTTAATGAAGTTTTTTTTTATTTTTTTTTAGAACAAAATTTAAAACGTCTTCCGTAAAATTTTTAAAGAAATAAAAAATATATTTTTTTTTCATAGCTAAAGTTTATTGAAGTTTTTCCTTGGGAAATCTCGTTTTTGCGACCATTCTGTTCTCCTTCTGTAGAGAGTTTTCATATTGGAACCCAACGATCCACAAAATTACATCTCGCGTCTGGGTCGGAGTAGTAGAGAATATTCTCTGCAATTTGTTGTCACTTCTTTTTTCATTACATTGTTTATTTTTACATATATATACATACGATACAAAAATACACGAGTGGATGCTGTAAGAAATGAAAGCTCTGAGTGTATTAACCCGGAGCATGAAAGTCCAATCATAGGGATGATGTTCTTTCGTTTAGATAGAGCTCATTCTTTCTTATATCCTTGTTCTTCATACAGCACTTTCTTGGAGAGTGTATTAGATTGGCTCCGAGATACGTGACCTTGCTTGAAAATCAGCTTCATTTTCAAAAGCTCTCTTACCGTCGAGGTGACGTCGCGAATTCTTATCCACTAAGTTACATTACCTTGGAGAAAGTACATTTCCACTTGAGTATTACATCTGAAATTACGCTCTGCCCGAATAATTTTCATCCTCTTTCGTATAAAATCGGCTTTGTCAGTTTTATTTACTTTTTCACTCCCTTTGCTTCAGACACGGTAATGAGCTTCTCATTATTTGGAATTTTTTTTGTCAACTGTGCAGTCATTTTATGAACAACATTTTCTTGATCAATCATCAGGAATTAGTGCAATTTTTTATATTTTTATATAAAACGGGAGTAAATTGTAACCCTTTCCTTATTTCAAAACGTACCGTGTAAAGAAAATTCTAAAATAACAAAATTTTGTCATTTTCATTTTCACAAAGGACTGAATTGGTCACTAGTTGAAATTCACTGATTAGGACAAGTTTGACAGGTAATAGAAATTTTTTTAATTCAATTTTGGCAGACTTTTCTATTCACAAGAGGCAAAATAATTCAAATGTACATGGAACCATGACCGCAACTATTCAGGGAAAAGTTTTTTACAACTATTTGTTGCAGACCAGTGCAGCCAGATCGTGCGATATTTTTACCCCGTCCTGCCATTACACTCCATGCTGTTTCACCTCGGGAAGGGGTAAAAATATTGCACGATCTAGCTGCATTGGTACAGACGAAGTACAATTTTTTTAGAAAAAGCCCTTCCTTTAAATTTTCGAAATTTATAAATTAAATTACAGAAAATCTATTTTTTCCCGGATAAAACAATTTGGCCGACAATACACCGAAAAGGCTGAATTTAGCCGAAGTCCCCGAAACGACAGGATTTTATTCAAAGAGACCTAAATTTGGCCGAAATCTCGCCGATGCCTTCAAATTTTACTAGAGTTCGAAATTTGGCCGAAAACGTCTCGAAATTTGATTATTCTTAATAAACAGGTCGAAAATCGGTCTATAAATTAAGTCGGCCTATTTTTTTTTTGGCCTAATTATGGGCCATTTTTCGGCCTCGCTAATTTTCAGTCTTGTCTTCACTACCTGAGGCTTTTTTTGGCCGAAGAATAATTTTACTATTAATGTGGCTTGAAAGTTTTTTACCTGGGTTACAGTTGACTAGTATAAAATTTACTAGGTATTGTGATTATAAAGTCCTTTAAGGAACGTTTTGCAACCCCCCTCCCCACCCCCTAACTATTTGTCATCTTATCTATATAATTTAGAGTTGTTTCAATTTTTACTCAATTTGATGTGATTATTTCTCTATAAAAAGTGAAGATTTATTTATTTATTACATAACATTTGTGAGAGAGCAAACGATTTACCAGTTTTTAATCTCAATGACCTTTACTCATGTTTTTGAAGCATAAAATTTTTTTCTCAAGGAATACTAAGAGTACTTTCATTAGTAATAAACACAGTAATGACTGTTACTCCAAATGATTTAAATTTTATCGGCTTGAGTAAATAAATGTTATGTGGTAATTCCGTTTGACGTAATCCCATTAAAATGTCATCGATGTCTTCAAATCATTTTTTTTTTTCTATATCTCTAATTCAAAGCATTACGAGAATGAACTTTACCCCCACCAAAAACTATCTCTATTTATTTTTCCAACCTCAGAAAATATTTAGACCAAAAAAATATTGCGAAAAACAGAAACATGCAAAGGATATTCAAGTTTTAAACTTTTTTATTATTTGTTTTGTAAAATGTAACGAAAAGTTCCATCAATAAAATGAGGAGTTTTATTGAAGCAGTGGTCGTTTGAAAAAATATATGTGTAAAAGTTAGATGTTTATTTCAACTGTGAAAAACAAAAAAACTGCAACATTGTCTCGGACTGGATGACGTCTTACTAAAGCATGTGTAATGTGTAGTAACCGATGCAGATGCATTTTTCCCTGGTCTCATGTCCGAACTGGAGGCCATTCCGATTCCAACGACCTCACCATAAAACGAGTTTACGTAGACCATGTCCAGACGTATTTTCTCGATATTACAGTAAAACGATATTTTTAAAAATTCAAATTATTACATAAATAGAAAATATTTTATTTTTAAATATTTCACTCATTCAATATATAAATCTGTAAAAATATAATGTTATTTATTGGTTGTATTCAAATCCTGATATTTTTTTTCCGCATGGATTTTGCAAAAAATGTTATCAATATTTCGTTCGCGTAATTTTTGATTCGGTTTTAGGAAATTGGTGGGTCCAACTAGATTTACTTTTAGAAAGTAGTACACGGAAAGAAAATTATCGGAATGGTTCCTATAATTTTATGAAATTTTCTCCTATACCAGTATAGAAATAACGACCATAAATTGTGGGAGCAGTTCCTATAATTATAGGAATGTTACCCATAATTATAGGAATAGTTTCTATAATTATGGGAATAATATCCATACCATTATGGAATGGTTCTTATAATTATAAGAATGGTTTCTATTATTTATGGGAATACTTCCTATAATATTACGGGAATCATTCCCATACTATAGGGACGATTCCTATAAATTATAGGAATGGTTCTTATAATTTATAGGAATAGCTCCCATACTATCATGAAAATATTAATTCAAAGAAAAGTGTGAAAATTACTTTTACATGGAAAACAAATTATAGGAAGTATTCCTATGTATTATGGGAATGGTTCCCGTAATGGTATAAGAATTTTACCCATACTATTATAGGAATGGTTCCTATAACATTATGGGAACCATTTCCATGATACATAGGAATACTTCCTATAATTTTCTTTTCACGTATGCACCCCATTTCGCGAAATGAGAGTAGTTTTTTGGTTACCTCATGTTGCCTCTGATAAGAAATCTTCGCTTTAAAACCTTAAAGTCTTATCATAGATTTTTTCAATATAATTATAATTTATGACGTGACAAGACATGAAAAAGACGACTTTAAACAAGAGTAAATCATAATTGGATCACATCTTTTTCAATAAATAATTGGTTTGGTCCAA